>NC_029794.2:2883930-2906883 GCF_000816755.2 Arachis ipaensis | reverse complement strand
AGCTGAAAAAAAAAAAAAAAAAAAGAAAAAGCAGAGATTTGATTGGGTTAAAGGTTGAAGCTTTTTACCGTGCTTGAGCATCTTGAGGAGGGCGAGCGAAGAGATATAGACCTGCTCGGAGGAATCGAGTGTGGGGGAATCTGGTGGTGGGTGCCCTAGCGCCCCTCCTGCACCTGCAAACATTCTCTGAAGCCGCTCCATGATTCTCAACTCTCTCGAGATTCTCTCTTCTTTTCAGATCTCAATTGATTTGGACTTGAAATCTTGAGTTGAAGTCTTTGATCTCAGCGAAAGTTGAAGTCTTGAAGCTGAATTTGTAGCTTAGCAGAGGAATGCCATGAAATTTTATCCTTTTAACCACAGATTATCACTTTTTACGAATAATATTTTTTTAATTAAGAGTAATATTGTAAATTTTTATTAAGTAACAATATCTAATCATTTATATAATTAAAAAAAAACTAATAATTTATTATTATTATTATTATTAAATAATTTTATTCTGTAGCGGTGTCATGCCGACTTTCATTTTTGGAACTCTAACGTATCGTTTGTTTTGAGGTATTGGGACAGAGATTGAGAGACTAAAACTCAGTATTATGTTTGTTGGTTTAGAGACTGATACTAAAATTTCTGTCTCTGTTTCATTATTTCAGTACTTCTAAAAAGTGGAAACACAGGAGACTAAAATTTTTAGAGACAAAAACTAAAACTTTAATAACATTTTATACTTAAAATACTCTATTTCAATTAATTAATTCCAATTTTACCCTTGTACAAATTAAATTAGAGCTTCATTCACGTTTCAATTTCTATCACCCACTTTATACCAAACAGAATACTAAATTTTATTTCAGTCTCTGCCTCTAAATCTCTGTCTCTCAGTATCCGTCTTTCAATCTCTATTTCTCTACCAAACGCTACCTTAATATTCGTTTCAAAAGAAAATAGTATCTAGTTCCCTGAGCAAATAAGAAACTCAACTTGGACCTTCTTTTTCAAGCTAGATCATGGGTCTTAGATATAGAATTTAAGGGATTTGATATATCATGAGTTATAGTATAATTTCTAAATTTGTTTGTTTTTATTTATAGTCCCAATTTTTTTTCATATTAAGGAGATTTAATTGATTAAGAGTTTGTTTGGGCGAGTTTCTAAAAAAAGATTTTTTTTAGTGCATGTTTGGGCGCCATTATTTTGTTAAAAAAAGATCTTTTTTCAATAAAAAAGATCTTTTTTTTATTTTTTAACGTGTTTGGCAAATTTCTAGTAGTAAAAGTAAAAGCACTAGTAAAATAAAAAAAAAAAGATCTTTTTTGAGAAGCTGTAATTTACATCTTTTTTTAAAAGATCTTTTTTTCTTAAAAAAAAAATGTTTTTCGTGTAATAAATGAACAAAAAAGTACTTTTATATTGTTATACCCAAACATAATTGATAGATAAAAAGACCTTTTTACATGAGATATCCAAACATAAAATTACTTTTACTTCTCTATAAAATCTTTTAAAAAAAGATAACTCGAAAAAAGATTTTTTTTCAAAAGTTCACCCAAACAAGCCCTTAGTTATCTTTTTTTAAAAGATCTTATGAAAAAGTAAAAGTAATTTTATGTTTCGATATCATGCAAAAAGATCTTTTTATTTTTTAATTATTGTTTAGATGCTATTATTTTGATAAAAAAATATTTTTTCAATAATTTTTTTTTTTATTTTTTAGCATGTTTGGTAAATTTTTAATAGTAAAAGTAAAAGTACTAGAAAAAAAATCTTTTTTGAGAAGTTGTAATTTACATCTTTTTTTAAAAGATCTTTTTCTCTTAAAAAAAAAGATGTTTTTCATGTAATAAATAAACAAAAAAATACTTTTATATTGTTATACCCAAACATAATTGATAGATAAAAAGATCTTTTTGCATGAGATACCCAAAGTCCAAACATAAAATTACTTTTATTTTTCCATAAGATATTTTAAAAAAAGATAACTCGAAAAAAGATATTTTCTTAGAAGCTCACCCAAACAAGCCCTAAGTAGATATTAGTTTTAAACATGTTTAAGCACAATTTTATTTTAAAAGAAAAAGGAAAAACTAAATGAGTCGTACATTATAATCTTTCTATGAATATGGAACATAAATTTTTACAAACTCAATCTCCAAATGTGGCATAAGAAGAGCTCTGTTTAACCTAGACAACACTCATACATGCATTTATATTTATGAGATAGTGGTTGTTTCAAATTTTGTTTGACAACTTGGTAGTGAGAGTGATAGTGATACTTCCATTCATGACACATTCTTAGCCTTACTTTGATGGATTTGCACATACAGAATGGGTTCAAGAAATATTCTAACCTTAATTATTATTTTATTTCACTTGAGAAATATTGATACCTGAAAAATCTAGCACATACAGTAGTTCAAATCATCCACGTCGAAATTAATTAAAATATTGACTTAGGAGAACAAAGTGATGACAAGGGTTGTCAACCTGAGGAGACATTTTTGCCATTGGGAGAATGAATCAATGAAGAAAATAATCGTTCTATTGTATAAATTAATTGTAAAATTTAATTTAGGAATCTTTTTAAACTTGCCTGAATTATTATTGTTATTAGTTTATCTATTTATAATATATAAAAAGCTGATACCAACTTTTTTCAACCATCTTTTCTTTGTTAACGATATCACATCAGCAATTCTAATTTAGCAAAAGATTAAAATCAACCAATCACTATTTAGTAAAATATTTGTTATATCTAGTTACTATTATAGATAAGACTAAAGTAAGTCTACTAATATATATATATATACTAATACCTTAAAGGGGAGTCTTTGACCACAACACACTAACGCAATGTATGCATATGCAAATTGACCGAAACTTTACGTGCCCATAGTATGTTTTTCTAGGGGTGTGCATGCCCGGGTGAAGCCGAGTTTGATGTGACTCAGACTCGACCCGAAATATATACCGGGCCTATTTGTTAGACCCGAACCCGACCTTAGACTCGATGAAACCTATACACTTTCGGGCCACGATTATACCGGGTAAAAACCGGGTGAAAACCGGGCCGTTAACATTATATTACCTTGATACCTTCTTGTAAGTTAGCATGTAAAAATATCCAAATTTTCAAGACTCCAATCATTATTTGACATGGTAAAATTCACTTAGAAAAATATAATAAGAACCAACTCTTCTCTAAAATTAAAGCATAACCATAATCAATACTAATATTGCCTAATAACACCAAATATTTAAATCAATACAAATAACACAAGATTATGAATTAGTCTAAAGTCTTATGCATTTTAAACATAAAATATTAACTTATAGTCTTATATATAATGACTAATAACACAAAATATTAAGGTTTACAACACTTAAATTTCACATAATAATAGTCATCATCCAATATCCATCACTAATAATACAAAATATTAATTATGTATGATGACCGGGCCACCAGGTCGATTTCGGGTGACCCGAGCTATGACCCGGACCCGACCCGAAATAATGACCGGGTCTATTTTTGAGACCCATACCCGACTCTAGACCTGATGAAATCACACCAAATTAGCTCCTAAAGTGTTCGGGGCCGAGCCGGGTGTTCGGGCCGGGCCGGGCCATGCACACCCCTATGTTTTTCCATTGTTTCAGCTTTATTTCTTTTAAACTATACAAGTAAGGTATGGCATTAATGTAAAATAATAGTATGACATTAATCCACCTGCTGCCTTAAAAGTCTAAAACTGACAGCAGAAATGTTTGTTAAACAAGCAATATTATAAAATTCTGCAAAGAAATTCAACTATTCTCATTCAGAGGTTTCTGGATCTCACTATCTAGTTAATCCAATTTTCATGTTTGTCATATTCATTGTGTCCCTTATTATTGTGCAATAATGCAATAAATATTGTCACTGTTTGGTATTTGACCATAGCAGTGCAATGTGCACAACCTCTATTATTCACTAATCTAGGTTCCTGCAAGGCAAACACTATTAAGTTGATGATACTTGAAACCAAACTCAGCTTTGTAGCAAATATCAGAGTTTCTTAATACTTGTCAGAGCAACATGCAACTTCTCAACTTCTTTGGCTTCTTACTTGTTACACTTTGTTGCTTCCAGTTGCTGACAATATCCGAATCAAAATTACCAAAAGAAGAAGGTAACTCTGAAACTCATCTTTTCAGGTGATGAAATTCTTAGTTCAAAACATTTCATTAATGGTGGGTTTTAGTGACCTAGCTCCTCATTTCCTTATCTTCCCTTGGAGAGATTTCTGGGAAGAAAATGACCAAAATGAAAAACAAATGAAATTGATGTTGTGTCCTTCAATTTGGAAACTCCAGTATTTGAAATTATAGAGAGTACAGCAGGATCTTGGCAGACCCTACAGACTTATAATTTTTTTTTTATTATTTTCTACGTGCTTTCACTTCCATAATTAATAGTTATGTGACATATAGAGGAATTCTTTTAATGGTAGCCATCAAGTTGATATTGGACTCACTTGTAGTGGGTAAAGCTTCAAATTTCTCTAGTTACTGAAATGAGCATTCTAATATTTTAGAATGATTGCCTTAACTTTAACATGATTATGATTGCTATTCAGTTGAAGCTCTCAAAGAAATTACCAGTACAATGGGGGCGGTCTATTGGGAGTTTGATAATGATTCCTGTGACATTATAAGGGTTGGACTAACTCGAGAACCTCCTGACGAATCGGAGAGAAGCATTGTTTGTGACTGCAGTTTTGAAAATAATACTGTCTGTCATGTTACTAAGATGTATGACTACATAATTACCCTTTTGTTTTTTAGCTCCTTGAAGCTGTATTTGGTGTCTCATGATGGAAATGCAGAGTTGTGCTTCTATTGTGCCTGGTTTTTTGGTGGATAAAAAATTGGGCAGATTTTATCCAAGACAAAGACATTTTATGTGTTTTCTTCTCTGAACAAGTTTGTGTTTCTGGTTTCTTTGTATTTCTATCCTGAGACTGTTATCAAATGTGGCTTAAGTTTTTATGTGTGCTTGGCTACATTTTCTACAAAAATCTTATCAGCATTTTATGCATCTTAACAACGCTGAGCATTGTCTCTGTGCTTTAGAACCCTCAAGCGCCTTAGTCTACCTGGAGCACTCCCACCTCAACTGGTCAAGCTACCTTTTCTTCAAGTGATGTATGAGCATCTTAACTTCTTTGCTTTGTTCCTTTTACATTCTTTCTAAATGTTCTATGCTTCTTTATTTTCATATTTTTTACTGATAGTTTTCCTTCTATCAACAGAGATTTTGCATACAATTGTTTAAATGGCACAATTCCAAAGGAATGGGCTTCAATGAATTTAACTTCCATGTGAGTCACTTTGAACTACTGAATCTCTGAACATAATTTGTCATTATATTGTTCTTATATTTGATTACATATTTCATATAACATGATGCAGCTCTCTTCTTGTGAATCGCTTGTCAGGGGAAATTCCAAAGCATGTAGGAAATATTACTGCTCTCACATACCTGTATGTTTTGAGCTTTTAAGTCTATTCATTCGTATAGTGTGCCTTTTTCAATATTCACTGAAATGGTAGTTTTGAAACATTAATTAGGATGCTGGAAGCAAACAATTTTTCTGGAGTTGTTCCACCTGAACTTGGGAAGCTAATCAACTTGCAGACCTTGTAAGACCTTTGTTCCATTTGTACTTTTTAATGATATGATTTTTTCTTGATTTTAATTATTTCTTAAAATCTGTTTCTGAAATATTACCATTGAAGGGTACTGTCATCAAATCAGTTGACCGGGAACTTACCATCGGCACTTGCTGGGCTGCAAAATTTAACCGACTTGTGAGCTTTTCTGTTGTTTCTTCTCATCAGAACTCAAATTCTAATGATACTGTCATACTGATGTTTGCCATTGTTTTGTAACAATGCAGTAGGATAAGTAGTAACAACTTTACAGGAACCATACCTGATTTCATAAAGAACTGGCAATTTCTCCAAAGACTGTGAGATTCTAATTCCTTTCCTTGCTAATATATTCACAATACTAAATATTTATATTCTTTTCTAATTTTATATTCTTATCAATGTAAATTAATTAAGAGAAATGCATGGAAGTGGACTAGAAGGACCGATTCCATCGAGTATATCTCTATTGAAGAACTTACTTCAGTTGTGAGTATAACTATCTTTCTATAAAACATTTTATGATATTTTACTTCAATTTTGTCTGTCCTCATGGTAGCACATCTTTCTACAGAAGAATCAGTGATATAAAAAGTCCTAGCCAGGTTTTTCCTTCACTGCAGAGCATGACAGCACTAACTACATTGTATGTAGGCTGCTACTATTGAGAATATAATACTTCATTTTATTATTTTTGTAAAATATGATTCACTTGATTTCTTCGAATTGTTTTCCATAAGTTTAATGTGATTCAGTTTTTGCACTCAAGGGTTTTAAGGAACTGTAACCTGTCTGGGGAGATACCTTCATACATATGGACCTTGACAAATCTAGCAACTTTGTAAGTTAAGCATGCTCTGCATCTGTATTAATAATAATCAATTTATACACTTGAAATTGTTTACTAAGAAAATGTTAAAAGAAATGATTTCTTTGGATTTTTGTACATGAGAAAGTTAAGAGCTTTAGATTACATCAATAAATATGATAAGCCTTACTTGTCAGTGAAGAAGTTATGAATTACCTTTGTATTAAGCTTTACTTTATCTGATATGAGTTATTATACTATATTACTATTCTATTTATTGACTTACTTTGGTTTTACAATATGCTTAGACGATCGTACGATTTGTTTCTGTTAAAACAGCATTGTAAGTTTAAACAATGAAGTTCTTTGTTTTTGAAAATTTTGTCAGGGATGTCAGTTTTAACAAGCTAGTTGGGAAAATTCCCGAAGTCATTAATGTAAAGCGTATGAGATACATGTAAGTATCTTACTCTACATTGCTTTTTGACACTTTGATTTGACACAAGATAGCATATTTACACAAATGAAATCAAATAGTTCTGCTGAAGTAAGATAATATGCAACTAATTTTATGATTAGGCAAGTTATGTGAACATTGAATAAATGCTTCTACATTCAAGTATTAACACTATGAATTAAACAATTTGGAATTGTTTTGCTAGCTACCTAACAGGTAACATGCTCAGTGGAAATGTACCAAAGTCAATACTGAAGGATGGAAGTAGCATGTAAGTTGCTTCTTTTATGAACATCTTTGGATTCATCTGCAATTTGTTTCTGTTACAACTCCCCTGGCATTTTTGGATACAGTGATCTCTCTTACAACAACTTTAGTTGGCAAGGGCCTGAGCAACCTGCTTGTCAGGAAGACATGTGAGAAACTGAGATTATCATTCCTTTATTATTAGTGGAGTACTTTTTTATTTTCTTCCCTTAAAACTAAAATCTGTTTCATGCTGATTCACTTAGTAGGAACTTAAATGTGAATTTGTTCAGAAGCTCAATGATGAAGAATAAGTTGTAAGATCCTCATCTCTAATTTCTTGAGTTAGAAACAAGCAGAAACCTGAAAGTTGCACCTTTGCTTTTGACAGAGAGGAATATGTGCCTTGCAAAAGTAACTTCAATTGTCCACGATGTAAGTATATACTACTCTAAAGGAAAATGTTTCTCATTACACAAACTCACTTGAGAGAAACTCATCCATCTTCTTAAATTCTTCAGATTCAAGTTGCTTACATGTCAATTGTGGTGGAAAGGATATACAAGTAAAAGATAATACAGGAAACACCCTCTATTTCGGAGATGGAGAAGTTGCAGGTGGTACTGCAACATATTTCTATAGCTCCAGTGATCAATGGGGATTTAGTAGCACTGGGGACTTTCTGGATGATTTCGAAGCCCAGAACATACGTTACACTGTATCTTTATCATCTTCAAATATGTCTGAATTGTACACAACAGCACGCATATCTCCAATTTCACTCACTTACTTCCATAATTGCATGGAAAATGGGAACTACACTGTGAATCTTCACTTTGCTGAAATACAGTTTTCAAATGATAACACATATAAAAGCCTTGGGAAGCGTATATTTGATATCTATGTTCAGGTAAATGGTCAAAATAATGAATTTGGCTCTTCTTTCTACATTGTGAACTAATGCAGTGATTTTGTCTCAGGAAAAATTGATTAGAAAGGATTTTGATATAGAAAATGAGACACATGCTGCTGTAAAACCACTGGTAGTGCTTATATACAATGTCAGCATCACAAATAATGTTTTGGAGATTAGATTCTACTGGGCTGGGAAAGGAACAACTCGAATACCTGATTATGGAGTTTATGGTCCCCTTGTATCAGCATTGTCTGTTGCTTCTGGTGAGTACTTTCATCTAACATTCTTCATTTATCTTCATGTAAATCAGCTGACAATTAAAAAATGGTTGACCTAAAGAAAAAGAACCTCATGTAATAATACTTTTGTACTCGATTCGGTTGTGGTACAGTTCACTAGGATTCTTTCTAAGGCTTTCTCAATCTTATCAATAAGATGAAGTGCAGTGTCTGTTCTCATCACACGCAAACTAGTTGTTAAAAGAAGGCATGCTATTTTCAACACTAATCTGCATGATGTCCAGTACTGTCATAAATATAATATGATATCTATCTGTGGTTTGAACAGACTCTAGAACTTGCTCAAACGATGGAAAGAAGGTTCCTGTTTCTGTAATAATTGCAAGTGTAGCTGGGGCTCTATGCTTCATTCTTCTTTTGTTTGGATTCATTTGGTGGAAAGGCTTTTTCAAAAGAAAATTGCGACGGAAAGGTGGTGAACCCAGTCTCTTAACACTTCAAAAGTTGCAACAATCTCAAACTAATATGCTTATAAATTTATCTTGCTCCAATTGATAGGTACAAAAGGTGGAGATATTCAGTCAGGAACTTTTAGCTTAGAGCAGCTGAGAGCAGCCACTGATGACTTTTCTTCTGTTAACAAGATTGGAGAAGGCGGTTTCGGTCCTGTATACAAGGTTTTTGGATAACTTCTAAATGCTTATTTTTGTCAAAATGAAATCTGCTTATATGTTTGATATAAGTGGTTTCTGACAATTTGAATGTCAGGGTCAACTGCCTGATGGTACTGTTATAGCAGTTAAGCAACTATCATCAAAGTCAAGGCAAGGAAATCGCGAATTCTTAAATGAAATAGGCTTGATATCTTGTTTGCAACATCCCAACCTTGTAAAGCTTTATGGATACTGCACAGAAGGGGAACAACTTCTATTAGTATATGAGTACCTGGAAAATAATAGTCTTTCCCGTGCTTTATTTGGTGAGTATGACTTTGCCATGAATTTCTCGATACCTTGTGTGTGCCGAGGTCCTGCCAATGTTTAAGAACTAACTTAGAGATTGAACATGTTAGGCTTCTGATTCATTCATTTGTCTTAGAAGTGTTTAAAATTATTGATTCGTAGGTAGTGAAACCAATCAGCTTAAGATAGACTGGCCAACAAGGTTTAGGATCTGCATTGGCATAGCAAAGGGTCTAGCATTTCTCCATGAAGAATCAAGATTCAAGATAGTTCACAGAGATATCAAGGCTTCTAATGTGTTACTTGATGGTGAACTAAATCCTAAGATATCTGACTTTGGATTGGCTAAGCTTCATGAAGATGAGAAGACACATATAACTACCCGAGTTGCCGGAACTATGTTCGTAGTCTTTTCGTTATCATAAAGATAAAAATGATATTAGTTTACATGGGTCTAGATATAATTATCTTTTTTCTTTGCAGCGGATATATGGCACCAGAATATGCACTATGGGGATATCTTACATACAAAGCTGATGTTTACAGCTTTGGAGTCGTGGCCTTAGAAATTGTTAGTGGAAAAAGCAACAACAATTATTTACCAGATGATGAAAGCGTTTGCCTTTTGGATTGGGTATGTTCAACTCTCCTAGTTTTGTTATTCAATTATAAATAATGCTCCATTTTTGTTTAATTACTTATCTCATAGTTAAACACAATTATGCAGTATAATTATTTAGTCACTTTGTCCGTAAAACAAGTAAACAACAACAACTATTCATATTGTAGGCATGCCAATTGCACAAAAAACAGAACTTAGTTAAACTGATTGATGAAAGCTTGGGGCCAGAGGACATTATAACAGAAGCAGAAATGGTGGTCAAAGTATCACTACTATGCACAAATGCATCACCATCACTCAGACCTACAATGTCTGAGGTTGTGAATATGCTTGAAGGTCATGCAGCTATTCCGGATATGGTTCCAGATCCAAGTTCCTGCAATGAGGATTTGAGGTTTAAAGCCTTAAGAGACTTCCATCAACATAAATCAAAACAGGGTTTCAGTGTAAACCAGACCCCAAATTCAGCAACACCACATACATTCAGCTCAATATCTGGTGATAATAATTACACAAGTTCTATTGAGGAATTAGCTCATTCTGAGATTTCCCCTTTATCAAGTTAAATATTCATCCTTAGTTGATTAGTCTTAGCAAATAGCATAGTGGTACAATACATATATTTGTGTACAAAAGCATTTTTGTATCTAAAGATTGGGATTCACATAGACGTAGACACTGTACAAATAGAATTTTTGTACTGGAAGTAACACAAATTCACAAACATCAAACCAGACTTGCTGCAAATTCTAATCTGCATCAGCAGAAATTCTATCCATGATTCGAGCCACAACATCCTTGCTTTCCCTGAGCACTTCTACACTCTTCTTAAGCCTTTCGCGCTTACTCGCAGTCGATGGACTTTCCTCCAACAACCTCTCAATTCCACCACCATATGGATTCACCATCTCATTCACAATTTTCTCTCCAAGATCCTTGTTCACAAGGCTGTTAATGTTGAACTGCAAATGCAATGCAGTGCTGTCAATAATCCTTCTCAGCACGATCTTCCAATAGGAAATTAGCCTCATTCTCAAGTCAAAAGCCTGAGAAATCAAACATGGATACTGCCTCAGATGACTAACCTCAACTTCTCCAAAACCTTCAAGATTCACCCAACATGGGTTTTTAGTATTACCCTTGCAATGCAAAACATCTTCTGTGAATTCAATCTCATTGGCCATGAGCTTCTTGTAATCGCGAATGTAGTCGGGGTTACAAGTGTAATCTGTTATCTTTTCCATTTCAACAACCTCCATCACATGTTTCATAGACTTATCCTTCATGCTGGAAATAACATTCTGCACTGATCTTCGCACAGCCACTTGAAGTTGGTGATAGTGTTCTGAATGGTTTACCAAAACAGTAACCACCACTTCTTGTAGGTAGTCCCAAACCCTCTCAATGAACTCAACCGGGATTCTTGATATTGCCTTCACTCTGTTTTGTAGCAGAGTAAGAAAAGTGCTGCGCGGCACAAAGTTTGGGAGTCCAATCCATTTGGCTTCTTCCAGCACCTTGATTTCCTCCATCAAGAAGTTCTTCTTGGTTGAATCACTTTCCTGATAGTTGTGGAGATCATTTGAGTACTGATCAAGCATCTGAACCAGCCGAGCAGTGCAATGCATGCGTTTGTCATCAGGGTACTCATCGAATTCTCCTCTTAGGAGAATCTTCCTTAGCGACTCTTTGGCTGATCCAATAATATGCATGAATGCAGACATAGCTTCAGCCACAGAAGTCAAACTCTTGGGAAGTTTCTCCAGTTCAGAGACATGAGAACCGAGTTTGTCATTGATCTTCTTAACAATCTCAGGGAATAATTTGGAAATGCTATTGGCTTGGATTTGAACCAGCTTCTGTGCCAAAACTGGGACACCAACTATGGACTTATCAATATTGGATAGCAATGGATGAGTTCGGAACAGTGTTTCTTCTGCCATTCTTGCTTCTTCATAGGACTCATTGCCAATGCGGTTTCTGACACAAACATAGCCAAGACCAATGTTGACATCATCAGCCATAACCTTCTCTAGAAGACCTTCTGGAGCCTTATCAACTTTTGTGACCACAGCAAGAGTCCTGACTCCTTTCTTGTCAACACTCTGTGACATCCTAATGGATTCACAAGTAGAAAAATCAACAGTTGCAGACAACACATTGAGGATGATGGATTCCTCTGGCCTTATATACTCCATTATGATGTTCACTATCTGGTCATAGATATTCTCAGGTTGGCCATGAACCGGGACCCGAGTTATACCAGGAAGATCAACCTATGTTGAACAATCATAGCCAAAATTTTGAGAATTAGAATAACCTTTACATGCATTTAATACACAAACAATAATCGTATGTGACTAAAATTGAAGTGTTTATGCATCAAAGAGACCAACCATTGTGAGATCAGGAACACCGTTCTTCTTGACCAGCAAAGTTAATGGAGAGTTAGAAATCCCTTTGCCTTCACCTGCAAGCACATCAGTGGCTATTCTAATAGCGTCGGAGACACGGGACTCATCCGTGGAAACACTTTTCCCATTGTACTCCAGCACAAGCTCTGGTTTTGGGAGTGGATGCTGTTGGAGCCTCATGATCAAGGGTACTCTAGTGCAGATACCTTGTCCACGGGGCAAGGTAATTTCGGCAAGAGATTCAAGGACACTAGACTTGCCGGAAGATTGGTCGCCAACAACGACAATGGTTGGGAGTTGTATGCCTTGTTTGGTGATGTTGAGACGCCTTAGGTCCTCAAAAGCATCAAGAATTGGACGAATTCTATCATTGTAAGAGGAAACGAGAGGCGAATGGAAGTTAGCATCATGAGCTCCTGCTTCAACTGAGATGGTTTTGCAATCATTGTTGTGAGGAATATGGTTTTCATCTCCCATTTTCCAGCAAGTGCGGTAACTTTCTATGTGGATGAATGATTGTTTTTAATGCATGATGAGAAAAAATCAATAGAATTAAAAAGAGGGAGTGAAGTGTAGGAGACTCATACTTGACTTGAGACAATTAAATAGGGTAACTGATTCTCATAGATAGAATCTCTTCGTTGCTTTATCATGGAGGAACTTTGCACTTTTCCATGCATGCAAATAATTCATAAACATTTGATAACTTCAACCAAGGTATATACACATTTTTAGAAGCATATAAAGTGGAGAGAATCCTATGTTACATTCTTCTAACTCACTCGACACTAACTTTGTTCTTAAAGATATATATTATTCGTTTCTTTTTTCTTCAGGAAACAAAGACAAGAAGAAGAAAATTTTGCTAACGAGCATGAACACCACGTTGTAAGGGAACACCAGCAACATCATCATTAAGAATGTCAACAACAGCAGTGGGTGCCTCCATGAACCGCTTCACACTAAGACCCGAATCCAAAGTGTGTCCCAAATGAGCCATTTTGTCAGCAGCACGATTAGATTCTCTAAGTATATGAGAGAATTCCACCAACCAATCCCTTCTCACAAGTGCATTAATCTCAGAAACCAACCCAAATGCAGGATCACTAGCCACAGGACAATTCCTCACCAATCCAAGAGCATTTCCAGAATCAATATCCACCTTCACTTTTCTACACCCAAGATCCCAAGCCAGATTGAGTCCATGAACAACGCCCCACAACTCTGCCATTGTAACTGACGTGGCATGATCTAGTTTAACAGAAAAACCACCTAGGAAACTACCTGAGGAATCTCGAACTAGACCCCCACATGCTGCTTTGTTGTTATTGTTTCTGTTCTGCAACACTGAACCATCGGTGTTGAGACAAACCCAACCACTTGGTGGAACCCTCCAAGTACACCATATTGGAACCTTGGACTCATCAGGGTTTGGAACAACATTAGATACAAAATCTGATTTCAGATCATCTTCCAGTTCTTGCTTCCTGAACTCAAATTCCTCTGCTTCTGCTAACTGGTTCCTCTCTAACCATTCTATTGCCTCCTCAATTTTCTTCTCTAGATTCTTCAATTTTTGCTTCATTTCATATGCATAGTTTTCAAGCGAGTTCTTTGCCTTCTCCTTCTTCTTTACTTCCTCATCATCTTCCTTAAACTTCTCTGCATCTCTCACCATTCTCTTCAACTCTTCTGGCCTCAACCTTCCATTCCTGTGGTTGATCTTGATCGTTTTCTTCACCCTCGAACTTTTGTCTTCAGCCGTGACCTCAAGAATGCCATCGATGTTTATATCGAAGCAAACATTGATCTGTGAGGTTCCTCTTGGTGCTTGGAGCTCAAGCTTCCCGAGAAAGACATTATCCTTTGTTTTTTGTTCTTCTCCTTCAAACACTTTGATCATAACACTGCTTTGATCCTCATATGAAGGATAAAAAACCCTCTCTTTTTTGGTCGGAATCATGGTGTTCTTAGGAATCAAAACCGACATGGCTCCACCGGAAGCTTCAATTCCAAGGCTTAGCGGCAACACATCAAGCAATAAGAGCTCCTCCACGTTCTTGTCTCTTTCACCACTCAATATGGCTGCCTGAACCGCAGCACCATACGCCACGGCCTCATCGGCATTGATGCTTTTGCAAAGCTCTTTAACCATACCATTGACACAGAACATCTCCTTCAAGAGTTGCTGAACTTTCGGAATTCTAGTAGAGCCACCAACAAGAACAATCTCGTGTACTTGCCTTTTGTCAACCTTGTATGTTGCACAGAAACATGAACATATAAGTATAAGAAAAAAATACAAAACTTTGTGATAAGATTATTCAGAAACTTAAAATTATTTGTTCAATGATAGTACCTTAGCCTCAATTAGGCATTTCTCCACTGTCTCCATGCACTTTTTGAACAAGTCCTTGTTCAATTCCTCAAATGCAGCTCTAGTAACAGTAAGGTAAAGATCAATCCCTTCGTGCAAAGCATCGATTTCGATTCTTGTTTGTGAAATGGAAGAGAGATTCCTCTTGGCCCTCTCACAATGTGACCTTAACCTCCTCAATGCTTTCACATTCCCACTAATGTCCTTCTTGTACCTCCCTTTTACCAATTCAACGCAATGGTTCACCATTTTGTTATCAAAATCTTCACCTCCCAAATGTGTGTCTCCCAAAGTGGCCTTCACCTTGAACATCCCTTCATCAATTGTTACTAATGAAACATCGAAAGTGCCACCACCAAGATCAAACACAAGCACATTCTTCTCACCTATGATCCACAAACACAAGCATCATATTCCATAAGAAAGAAAATCATAACAATTCTTGCATTATAGCCACTCACCTTCCCTCCAACTCTTCTTGTCGAAGCCATAAGCAATGGCAGCAGCAGTAGGCTCGTTTATGATCCTCATAACGTTAAGGCCGGCGATTCTTCCGGCGTCTTTGGTGGCTTGTCTCTGAGAGTTGTTGAAGTAAGCAGGGACAGTGATGACTGCATTCTTCACAGAATGGCCTAAGTAAGCTTCAGCAACCTCCTTCATCTTGAAAAGCACCATGGAAGACACCTCTTCAGGTGCAAGGTATCTCTCTTCACACTTATAGTTAACAAGAATGAGTGGTTTGTTGCTGTTGTTAGGATCAGGGACAACCTTAAAAGGCCACAGCTTCATGTCCTCTTGAACTGAGTGGTCGTTGAACCTGCGACCGATCAAGCGTTTGGCATCGAAGACAGTGTTGAGTGGATTCAAGGAGAGTTGGTTAATGGCGGCATCGCCTAGTAATCTTTGAGTGTGAGTGAATGAAACGCAAGAAGGAGTGGTGCGGTTGCCTTGTTCGTTTGGAATGACGTCAACGTGGTTGTTTTGCCACACTGCAACACAACTGTAGGTTGTGCCAAGATCAATTCCTATGGCTTTGCCATTGTTGCTTGATCTTGAACTTGAACTTGAACTTGAACTTGAACTTGAACTTGTTGCCATTGATAAACACTCACTACCAAAGTATCAAGTAGTGTGGCTGAGACGCTTTATGTGTTTATATAGAACGGGAAATTGTGAGAATATTGGAAATTAAAGAATGGTTGATGTGATTTTCAGCGTTTTGGGGAAGCTGCGAGGTAGCAACCATGAAGCTCATTGGTTTGGTGTCGGTAACTTCCTCCATGACCAAGTTGGGTTGACTTTTACAAACAAAGCAAAATTCACTCACTAGTGGATTCAATGATTCATCCCAATATTATTTTCTAGTTAATACTTAATAGGCAAACTAATTTTTAATGGTTAAAATATATTTAGAAATATTTCGAATTGATTTGGTATTATTTGACTTTTGTTATTTGATCTAGAACTGAAAAATTAAGTGAGTGAGATATTTGTTTAGTAAGGAAAAATTACTATCCAAAAAAATAATTTTGACTCTCACTTAATTATCCAGTGATAGTATCTATTTTAAGTTTGGATGAGTAAAAAATAAAAGCTCGCAATTTAATATATAAAAATAATTAATTATCTAATTTTAGTTTACAAATAATATGAGCCTCCTCTACTAGGCTTTTGATATTAGCTTTTCAGTTTCTCCTTCGTAGCTAAGGACTCTCACTTATTGGCTGTTTTCTTTTCTTTTTCTTTTTTTTTTAATCTCTTATCGGATGTTTGAATGCTAATATTACGCATGCCATTTTTCAGTAGGAGTAAGAGTAGGTTTTTTTTTTAGTAATGTTAAATATTTAAATTTTTTTATTAATTAAATTTAATTAAATTGATTTAACATAATAAAAATTATTTTAAATTTTATCATTTAATTTGATTAGATTTGATTTATAAAGAATTTAGGGTAACTTTCATAATTAAATTGTTTGGACTTTAAATTACCCCTTTACAACTTTTGAAAATTTGATACGATCCACATTGAATAATAAAACCTGAGGAGTGAAGTTGAGGGTCTGCCGCTGGCCAATAGATTCCTACATGCACAAGACGAAATTCGAATTCCCGACACTTATTTAAGTGGACGAGTGAGTTGACCACTCAACCAATTCAAGTTGGTTAGTTGAGTTTTCATCTTATTAAAATTGTTTTGATTCTTTTGGATATTGGGTGACCCAAATCATTTTCAACTTCTGGGCCGAAACATTCCTACCCAATGAAGGCCCATAAATAGCACAAGCACGATCAAAAAACTGTTTTTACTATATTCATTAGTGTTGATTTGCATGGTAGTTAACATGTATTTAGGAGTGGCAATAGGCTGGTAGGAACTGATTTTTTAAAAATTTTGTTTCATAAAAACTAAACCTTTTACAATTATATTAAATATGAATGGCAAGAGATGAAGAATTAATTTTTTTGCCATCTTTTAATTTTTTATTTGAACATTAAAAATATTTAATTATACTTTACTAATCATGCCTTTAAAATTCACCAGTCACCACATCACTGCAGACATTGCCAATACAGTCCACACTCCACACTCCACAGAGTGAATCTAACTCAAACCCTAATCCTAAATTCACATTTTTTCTCCTGAATCTCCCAATTTTTATGGCGAAGCAGAAGTATGTGGTTCCTCTTAAAGACTCTGACCATGAAGAAGAAAAAGATAGCAGCGAGGAAGAGGATGAAGTTGCTTCATCCAACGAAGACGAAGACACAGATGAAGGCGAAGATAAACGTGACAAGCACGTGCTGGTTCCCAGAAAGCTTCAACCGCAAATGGTTTCCAAACCCTCCTCTTCTTCATCTGAAGTCGAATCTGAAGTCTCTGAAGCAACAAACATGATAGTGAGTCTCAGTCTTTTAATTTCTGTCTCAATACCTTAAAACAAATACTACCTAAGAATTTTTGCCAAGTCATTAGAATTATTGATATAACATCATTAGTAAAGAGAAAATAACTTAAACTTATTGGAAAGAGAATTTGTATCAATTTTTATATATTATAAATAGATGATTATTAAAAAAATAACCTGACAAATTTTTTTCATTTAATGTTAGATTTTCAGAAATAAAAAATACACCAAAGAAATCATGGTGTGATGTTTTATACATTAAGTAAGGATCAGATAAGACATTTTATGGAACATTTCTACAAACAAGATATTATGGTGACCCAGTATTTATCAGATGTAATCATTTATTTAGGTCAAAATTAACAGAAATAATCATTTACTGAAGACTTTCCCAATTTTATTTTATAGGAAAGAGGAGTACAAAAAAACTAAATTAAAACAGTGGTTGAAATGTGCTGATTTTGCTTTTACTAAACCTACATCAACGGGTGCTTATTTTGTTTGCCCAATTATAAAAATTTTATCACAAATGTAGAAAAAGATAGGATCTCTTCGTTGCTTTGCTATGGAGGAACTTTGCACTTTTTTATGCAAATAATTCATAAACATTTTCCACTTAAATTCCTCTTCTGCTTGCTAACTAGTTCTTCTCTAACCATTTTATTGCCTCCTCAGTTTTCTTCTCAAGATTCTTCAATTTTTGCTTCATTTCATATGCATAGTTTTCAAGTGAGTTGTTTGACTTCTCCTTCTTCTTTACTTTCTCATCATCTTCTTTTCCTTTTTTTTAAATATTTTTTAATAATTAAAATTTAATGGTAACTTCCTCCATGACCAAGTTGGGTTGACTTTTACAAACAAAGCAAAATTCACTCACTAGTGGATTCAATGATTCATCCCAATATTATTTTCTAGTTAATACTTAATAGGCAAACTAATTTTTAATGGTTAAAATATATTTAGAAATATTTCGAATTGATTTGATATCATTTGACTTTTGTTATTTGATCTAGAACTGAAAAATTAAGTGAATGAGATATTTTTTTTTTTTGGTGACTAAGTGAATGAGATATTTGTGTAGTAAGGAAAAATTACTATCCAAACAAATAATTTTGACTCTCACTTAATTATCCAGTGTTAGTATCTATTTTAAGTTTGGATGAATAAAAAATAAAAGCTGGCAATTTAATATATAAAAGTAATTAATTATCTACTAGGCTTTTGATATTAGCTTTTCAGCCTTCATAGCTAAGGACTCTCACTTATTGGCTGTTTTCTTTTCTTTTTCTTTTTTTATTTTTTTAATCTCTTATCGGATGTTTGAATGCTAATATTACGCATGCCATTTTTCAGTAGGAGTAAGAGTAGGTTTTTTTTTTAATAATGTTATATATTTAAATTTTTGTTAATTAAGTTTAATTAAATTTATTTAACATACTAAAAATTATTTATAATTAATATTATTTTAAATTTTATCATTTAATTAGAATAGATTTGATTCATAAAAAATTTAGATGTATAGTATTATTTTTTTTTTTTTTTTGGTATAAGGAGTAAGAGTAATGTTACTTTGCAGTAAAGCTTCTTTATTGACTTTTGGAGTTTTGGTCATGGTTCATGGATCAACACACTGAATAGTAATACCATTATTAAAATTGTTTTGACGTTTTTGGATATTGGGTGACCCAAATCATTCTCAACTTCTGGGCCGAAAATTCCTACACAATCAAGGCCCATAAATAGCACAAGCACGATCAAAAAACTGTTTTTACTATATTCATTAGTGTTGTTATGCATGGTAGTTAACATGTATTTAGGGGTGGCAAACTGGCAATAGGCTAGTAGGAACTGATTTTTTAAAAATTTCGTTTCGTAAAAACTAAACCTTTTACAATTATATTAAATTGAGAATCTATATTAAATATAAATTGCAAGAGATGAAGAATTAATTTTTTCCTATCTCTTAATTTTTTATTTGAACATTAAAAATATTTAATTATACTTTACTAATCATGCCTTTAAAATTCACCAGTCACCAAATCACTGCCAAATACAGTCCACAGAGTGAACCTAACTCAAACCCTAATCCTAAATTCACATTTTCCCTCCTGAATCTCCGAGTTTTTATGGCGAAGCAGAAGCATGTGGCTCCTCTTGAAGAAGAAGAAGAGGATGAAGTTGCTTCATCCAACGAAGACGAAGACACAGATGAAGGCGAAGATGAACGTGACAAGCACGTGCTGCTTCCCAGGAAGCCTCAACCGATAATGTTTTCCAAACCCTCGTCTTCTTCATCTGAAGTCGAATCGGATTCGGAGCCCGAGCCCGAGCCTGAGCCTGAGTCTCTATTGGAAAATGCTAAAGCCTCTTCAAAGTTGAAGTCTCAACCTTCGTCTGCTGTCAGTGAAGCCAAATCCGGGTCAAAGGCGCAGCCAAGAACAGTATCGACCACTCGAACCAACCAAAGCGTGGGAAGAAGGCACAGGACGATCACGCCGCCGGCTCCGATGAAGAGGATCCGAATAAATCACGTGACGAGTCCAAATCCATCTTTCAGAAGGCTTTCAGTGAGAAAGATGAGATTGGTATCGAGAAGGCTGGGAAGAGTACTCCAAAGAAGGCACTAGTGCCTCGTTCAAATGGGAAAGGTGAAGCAAAGTCTTTGGATTCAAATGAAGGTAAAAGGATGAGTGAATTGTGTGGGACTGGTTTAGCTTTGACTTCAATGTTAAGGTTCGATGGGATTTTTGGTGAGCCTTACGGTGAAGGTTATATTAGAAAGGGAATAGAGTTGCTTGGAGTCTCAAAGAGAGAAGAGATCGAGGCTAGGTGGAGGAAGTTCGAAGATGCTGAAAAAAAATTGTATGCGGAGATAGCTGAATTCTATGCAGAACAAGCTAAGTTAATATATCAAGTAAATAGCTCGTTGTCCTCCTAGGTATAAATCTTGGTTGTTTTTTTGTTTTTTTTGGATTCTGGCATTTTGATTTTATTTTGGTACGTTTAGGTTCGGAAATTTAATTTGAATATGGAAGCAAAGGAAGTGTTGGACTCGCTTATGGGGAGGAGAGGTGCTCCACCTCGTTGTGAGATCAGAGGAAGCAGAACTCGGACCCTGCGAGTTGTGTCCCTCAAAATGTAAAAAAAAAATTACCCCGAATTTCACGTTTTAGATTTCAAATTCCATCAGATGCAAATCGGACCATGCGATTTGTGAAGCAAAATTTCATGACCAAAGAATTCGCATGGTCCGAGTTGTGTACTCTGAATTTTTTCAATTTTTAATACAAATTGGACCCTCCGATTTGTGTATTCTGAATTTTTTCCACTTTTTAAACACAAATAGGACCTTTCTATTTGTGTATTCCCACAATTTTAAAAAACACCAAAAATTACCATGTTAAAGTATATCACTCGTTTTACTTTCATATCAAAATTTTTTAACCTTTTAAGTTCATGGCATTTTAGTATTTTATGATATATATTTATCTCTATTCATTCAAAAATTGGGCGTTTGGGAGTTGGAGGAAAAGGAAGCAAAATGGAGGGCTTTTAGTAAATATTTAGGCTGCAAACCTTTCTTCCACACTTTTCACCAAAACCCAACTCACAAAAAAAAAACAATTTGACAATCTTTCAATTTTGATTTCCCTGTAGCTTAGTTTCAGTTGGTCTAAGTTTTAATGTTAATTGTTAGTTTGGCTTGTTCAATGTTAAGATTACAAGCAAATTTAACAAAAATTACATATATAGCTGTAGCTTTTAAGTTTCAA
This sequence comes from Arachis ipaensis, assembly GCF_000816755.2. Taxonomy (NCBI): domain Eukaryota; kingdom Viridiplantae; phylum Streptophyta; class Magnoliopsida; order Fabales; family Fabaceae; genus Arachis; species Arachis ipaensis. The sequence continues at coordinate 2,885,469 of NC_029794.2, read as the reverse complement.
GTATTTGGCCTACTTCTATGGCAGAATCATTAACTTCAAGAAGAAATATAACTAATAGTGAAAGAGAATACTATGCTAATTGCTAAGTCAAACAATTGTCTGTTAATTATGTTTCTCGAGGTTAAAAACGAATAATTTTTAGTAATCCTATTATGGCTGAAAATAATTAAATGAATGGAAAATTATCAAATTTTAGATAACTCTACAAATTACTCAACACTAGCATGGGGTAGAATGTATAGAACAATGGAAGTGAAGTAACAAACTAGTTGTCATGCTACTCTATATGAATAATATTGTTGGGAGCTTACATAACAAGTATTTTGTATCATAGATGGCTAAAGTTGTGTTAACTTAGGCTGCGATTGGTGAAATAGACACAATGAAACATAACTTGTTTGGTAGTTAAATATATGTCATAATATACAAATAACAATACTATGAAAATGATAATCTTACCCTTATACAAACCACCACTACTACCAACACCATCTCATGTCTTCGTGTGATGGTTGGGGGTTCTATATGTTAAGCACATTGTTAATTTCCAATTTTTCAAATTGTGATTTTTGTTTTTGGTGATACGTACTATTTGAATATTTTTTTAGTAGGCTATTCGAATATTGTCAATGATGACAATTAAGGTGTTGGGCTTTCCTGTCGGTGGACATTTTGCCGCTTTGACATCCCAATTTTTTACTTGGGCCCTTTTTTATGGATGGTAGTACTAGTTGTATATATTACTCTCATTCTTCATTTAATAAAAAAATAAAACTCTCGTTCTTCATTACTAGAAAGAAAAAATACTTAACCAAATTGGGTTGGTCTAGTGATTAATTCACTAATCCGCTTAAATAAGTTTTGGGAGTTCGAATCTCGTCTTGTGTATATAGTAATCTATTGGCCAGCGATAAACCTTTAAATGGAGCTCAGTATTGCAACGGATTAGTTCTTGTCCTACCGAACTGGATGATATAGTGGGAAACGAAATAAAAATTAATTGATATTTTATAGAGTTTTGATATGACGAAGCCCTATTTATTAAGGAGGTTTTAATTCTAAATTTAATTACTGAAGATGTTAAAAAAAATATAATAGTATTAAAAAAAATACATTGTTTTTAATTTTGTAATTAGGTCTTTTCATATAAAAAATGTTAAAATTAACAGAATAATTTTTCCAAAATACATGCGGCGAAAATCTAATTAGATTTTTAATTATGAATATCTTTAATTTGTAAATATCTTTAATTTGTGAATAAATATTCAATTAACTCTAACATTTTTTATACTAGGAAGGACTTAGTTATAAAATTAAAAATAATATAAGAATCCAATTAAAAGGAAAAAAAAAGTATATAGATCTAATTACAAATTTGGTAAAATTATAAAAATCAATAGAATAATTAAACCTATAATAATATTAATAATTTAACGTATGATTAAATCTTAGGTTGATTTAGACGTGATTTGATAAAATTTTTATTTTTTCAACAGTAACTTATAAAAGTTAGTTTTTATAAGATATCTTTTTAAAATT
>NC_029794.2:2878503-2883862 GCF_000816755.2 Arachis ipaensis | reverse complement strand
ACATAAATGTTATTGATAAATTCATAAATTAATTAGAGTTTTAATTAAATTAATTAGATTTTTTAATTAAATTAATTAGATAATTTTGATAAGCACAAACAAACTTACACTATTTTCAATTGGGTGTGAATTTATCTTCTCTTGGAATAGGGGGCCGATGTCGTACGTTGCGCCGTGAGACTAGATCTTTTTTCCGGAAGTCTCGTTCTACTATGCCCCTGATTGTACTTTAGGATCACCTTCTGTTTGAAGGCTAGTTTCCGCAGGTGGACTATGCTTCTGACCTCGTCCGCAAGGTCTTGTTCTGCGTTTTCATTGTGTCCCCCAACGATTCTTCAGGAGTTTGATTCTCCAATTTCTATGGAATAATGGCTTCCAAGCCGCATGTTAACCGGAAGGGGTCTCGATTGAAGTTTGGGGTGATGTTCGGTATGATCAGAGTTCGTTGGCTTATAGGCCTTTGGATTCATCTAGCTGTTTCTTGAACCCTTTTACGATAATTTTATTGACCACTTCTACTTAACCGTTAGTTTATGAATATTTCATCAAGTTGAACTTTTAAAAGATACCGAGTCCCTCTAAAAATTTTTGGAAGCGCTTATCTATAAATTGAGTTCTATTATCGGATATTATGATATTGAATATTTTGAATCGGGTTATAATTTGCCTCCAAAAGAATTTTTGGGAAAATTTAATTTGAATATGGAAGCAAAGGAATTGTAGATTTGCGTATGGGGAGGAAGGGTGCTTCACCTCGTTGTGGGATCAGAGGAAGCAGAACTCGGATCCTGCGAGTTGTATCCCTCAAAATGTAAAAAAAATTACTTAGAAGAAGAAAAACGGAGGGTCCGAATTACACACTTCAGATTTCAAATTCCATCAGCTGCAAATCCGACCATGCGATTTGTGAAGCAAAATTTCATAACCAAAGAACTCGCATGATCCGAGTTGTGTACTCTGAATTTTTTTTAATTTTTTAAACATAAATCGGAGGGTCCGATTTATGTTCCGATTTGTGTACTCCCACAATTTTAAAAAGTACAACAAATTACCATGTTAAAGTATATCATTCATTTTGCTTCCATATCAAAAATTTTTAGCCAATTTTTTAGCATCGAATTATAATATCAGGTATTTTAAATCGAGTTATAATTTATTTGATTAAATTGTTTAACGTAACATTTTCGATATAAATTATTCGGTTACAAATTTTCATTATTTGTATATGTGCGAAATTGAGGTGGTGTTATTTTTCTCAACGATAATCTTGTCAATATTATTACAAGATACTTTTTCACAACTCAACAAATTTACCGTTCTTTTAAGTTGCTTGCAATTTTTCAACAAACTTATGTGTTCCAATATAAGTTCTTTTAAGTTGTAACAACTCTTTGAAATTAGAGGGAATTATTCATTATTAATACTCAATACAATCAATGTAGGAACTTCCAAATTAATCCAAAACTGAAATTGAAGCAGCTCATATTTTAATCCAGCTAAGTTCATATGCTAAATGTTTATTTGAACGTCATTATTTTAATAAAAGAGAATTTTTTAATAAAAAATATTTTTTTTATTATTTAGCATATTTAGTAAATTTTTAGTAGTAAAATAAAAACACTAAAAAAATAAAAAAAAATCTTTTTTGAGAAGCTGTAATTTACATATTTTTTAAAAGATTTTTTCTTCTTAAAAAAATATATTTTTTATGTAATAAATAAATAAATAAGTACTTTTATATCATTATACTCGAACATAATTGATAAATAAAAAGATCCTTTTATACAAGATATCCAAACATAAAATTATTTTTATGAAAATCTTTTAAAAAAATAATTCAAAAAAATATCTTTTCTTCAAAATTTATCAAAATTTTACAACATTCGAGGCAAAATTTCAATAGCACCCTTTAAAATTCTCGTAATTGCTCAAGTCTATCCTCTCCAAGTTAGGGCAAAACTAGTGACAACCAAATGAGAATTTATAACCAAATAATGTAATATCTAATTAAAATAAAAAATATAAAAATTTAATTATAAATTTAATAAAATTATAAAATTAATAAAATAATTAAGATTTTTTTACAAGACTTGTGCAACACACAGAATTTAAATGCATGTTTAAATTAAAAAAATAATAATGCCAGTTTTATTTTTAATAATGTCATTTTTTTAAAGATATATTTTTTATTGCATAAAAGAACTTTATATCTGGAGTACATTATGTTTTCCTGGAGTACATTATGTTAAGACAAAGAATTTTTCAATCGAGATGTTAAATAAAAATTAGGAAAAATTATTCTAAAAGACTGTTAGGAAAATTTAATTATTAAAAATGATCTTTAATACCAAAATTGCATCGTGAAAAAGATAATATATAATTAATGAATGAATACATTTAGATACAAGCAAAAAAAATTTTGCAACAACATACGTTTTAGTGTTTTTAAAATATTCATCTTTTAATATATAATGAGTCAATTTTTTAGCAAAATAAGAAAAAGAACTTTGATTAATCTTTTAATACATAATGAGTCGATTGTTTAGCAAAATAAGAAAAAGAACTTTGATTATAAAAATAATGGTACAAAATATTAGCAAGAATGGATAGGAGAAAGAAAGAGCAAGGCATGTGATTATATGGAAAAAGACTAAAAAAAAAAGTGTGAATTTATATAATAAATATGAGTAGAAGTGAGTATAAAAGTATCTTTCCATATTTTGTAGCGGGAGTACGTACTCCTCATCCAGCGCCCCATGAGTTTGTTCACGCTGTGCTAGGGTTTCACTGCGCCGCCTCTATGGTTACACCTTTCTTTGTCTTTTCTCCATCAAAATCTTTTCTATCTTCTTCTACTTTCTTCTCTTAATTTCTTTTCCACTTAGTTCCCTAATTTTCGTTTTCTTTTCCAATTCATTCCTCTTTTAATTTATTTCGTTTTCTAATTCACCCATTCCATATATCTTATTTCTCTCTGAAATCATTAAATACCAATTCTGTTTTTCTCTACACCATGAGCAACAAATCAGAGACACAAAACCCTCATATAATTGATAGTGATCAGGAGGATGACTTGATCGTTTTAGCTTATGAAGATGTTTCTGAAGGAATTCAAGCTTGTACACGGAGCCTGTCTGGAAGAATGTTCTCAGATCGGATCTTTTCCGTAGGTACCATGGAAGGAGCTCTCTATGCAACATGGAATAAACCAGAAGGATTCAGAGTAGTCGAAAAATCCAGGAACCAGTTTCAATTTTTCTTTGAGAATGACTCTGATGTGACTCGAATTGAGAGAGGTTCACCTTGGTTATTCAAGAATTTTGTCATTCATGTTCGCAAATGGAAGCAGTCAATAAACATGGAGGATAATCACATCTCTTCTTTTCCTGTATGGGCATAATTTTGGGGATTGCCTGAACAATACAAAACACTTGAGGTTGGACGAAAATTGGGTGGGAGACTTGGTCAAATTGAAGATGTTGCTCTATTTGAAGTCAGAGGCAAAGATACACGCATAGTGAAGGCTTAAGTGGAACTGAACGGTGATAAAAGAGTGAGGGATACACTGAAACTGCTTGATCCTAATCAGAAAATGCTGGAAATTGGAGTACGCTATGAACGTGTAGGTGTGTTTTGTACTTATTGTGCAAAATTGGGGCATGAATCTAAGAACTGCCAATGTTTTATTGATGATTCTGCCCAAAACAATATCAAGGAAGATAAAGTTGGTGAATGGCTTAAGGCAGATCAAGTCGGTAGGCTTTTAACTGAAAAGAGAGCTTCCTTCAATCCTAACCAACCTCGGGATGGTTCTATTCCAGCTCAACCGAAGAAAAAATCTCCACCTGCTTGGCTTTTTGATAGTTTCTCAAAAATGAGTGTGCAAGATGATCAGAAAAAACAGAATAATGAAAAAATTGTTGCCAATTCGGGTTCTAGAGAAGAAAATGAGGGTGAATCAGAAAACACAGGTACAACTACTGATACTAATTCTTCTTCTAATACTTTATTGGAGATATCCTATCCCATGAATAATGTCCAACACAATAACAACGTCATATCCAAGCTTAAAAAGGAGAAGAAAAAGCCAAACCTGAAACAACTTGCCAGAAAGTCTGTGATAGGTTTCAAACGGAGGAGTGGAGGTAATGGTACTGAAGAAATTTCAAAGAAAATTTGTCTCAATAATATTACCTCTGATGCTATGACGGTGGAGGGTGCCAGCCTTCAAGTGGCACCCAAAGAAATATGAAATTGCTCTCGTGGAATTGTCGGGGTTTGGGGAGACCTCTGACAATCCACAATCTTAAAGGGATTTGCAAATCCTACTCCCCCGAGGTTGGTTTTATCTGTGAAACAAAAAATCAATATCGACAAGTTGAAGGAAAATTAAGATCTTGTGGTTTCAAGGAATGGTTTATTGTGGATCCGGATGGATTATCAGGGGGTTTGGCAATGGCATGGAGGGATGGTTGCACTGTTCAGATTTTGCAGCATGGTAGATTCTTCATTGCAGTATCAGTTCTGACAGCTGGTTCTAATGATCCCTATGGTGTTCTAGGTGTCTATCTCAGTTCAAATGATCAACATAGAATGGCTCAGTTTGCTGAATTAACTTCAGTCACGCAACAGTTTGATGGTAAGGTTGTGTTAATGGGTGATTTTAATGCCATTTCTAGTCAATTGGAGAAAGCAGGTGGGGGTGCTAAATCTCCTTCTTCTATCGAAACTTTTAACAGTTTTATTGATGATAATTCTCTGATTGATATTGGTATGGTCGGAAGACCATTCACTTGGTCGAATAGACAGAGGGGTGATGAGTTGATACAGGAAAGACTGGACCGATTTCTGGTAGGAGTTGATTGGCAGCAACTCTATCCCAATGCAACGGTTCTTAGACTGTCAGAATTAGGCTCGAATCACTCCCCTCTTCTCTTAGACTCTAATCCAAGAACTGAGAGATCTAAACGCCGATTCAAATTCCAAGAAAGATGGTGTTTCAATGATGAAATAAGGCAGATTGTTAGAGAGGTTTGGCACGAACAGATTGATGGTTCAGCCATGTATATCCTAGCTCAAAAACTAAAGCGTTGTCGACATAAGATTGTCAGATGGCAGCAAGAATACAGATCTAATTCGAAGGTGGAGATTGATTTGCTACAGTATGAATTAGAGGAACTTCGTTTAGCAGGAATTCATGGAGGCGACATCATTTCAGAAATAGAGGACAAACTTGAAAAAGCATTGCAAAATGAGGAATCTTATTAGAAAGATAAGTCTAGAGTCAAATGGCTCAAATCTGGCGATCAGAATACAGCTTTCTTCCATCAGAAATTTAGAAATCGAACCCGAAGGAATA
>NC_029794.2:2872919-2873631 GCF_000816755.2 Arachis ipaensis | reverse complement strand
TATCTCAGTTCAAATGATCAACATAGAATGGCTCAGTTTGCTGAATTAACTTCAGTCACCCAACAGTTCGATGGTAAGGTTGTGTTAATGGGTGATTTTAATTCCATTTCTAATTAATTGGAGAAAGCAGGCGGGGGTGCTAAATCTTCTTATTCTATTGAAACCTTTAATATTTTTATTGATGATAATTCCCTGATTGATATTGGTATGGTCAGAAGACCATTCACTTGGTCGAATAGACGGAGTGGTGATGAGTTGATACAGGAAAGACTAGACTGATTCCTGGTAGGAGTTGATTGGCAGCAACTCTATCCCAATGCAACGGTTCTTAGACTGTCAGAATCAGGCTCGGATCACTCTCCTCTTCTCTTAGACTCTAATCCGAGAACTGAGAGATCTAAATGCCGATTCAAATTCCAAGAAAGATGGTGTTCCAATGATGAAATAAGGCAGATTGTTAGAGAGGTTTGGCACGAACAGATTGATGGTTCAGCCATGTATATCCTAGCTCAAAAAATAAAGCATTGTCAGCATAAGATTATCAGATGGCAGCAAGAACACAGATCTGATTCGAAGGTGGAGATTGATTTACTACAGTCTGAATTAGAGGAACTGCAGGAATCAGGAATTCATGGAGGCGACATCATTTCAGAAATAGAGGACAAACTTGAAAAAGCATTGCAAAATGAGGAATCTTATTAGAGTCTAGAGT
>NC_029794.2:2865354-2872715 GCF_000816755.2 Arachis ipaensis | reverse complement strand
CTGTTTACTGATTTTGAACCTAAGGTTACAGCTCACATGAACCGTAGGCTTCAAAGACCAGTGACTATGGAGGAAGTGAAACGTGCAACATTTAGCATTCATCCCCAAAGTGCTCTAGGAGATGATGGTATGACAGCAAAATTTTTTCAAAGCTTCTGGAACATACTTAGTGGTGATGTGTTTCGAGCAGTTAAGAGCATCTTTTCAGAACTCTATGAATATTAATCATATTGGGGCTCAGGATAAATACCTTGGTTTGCCTTCTACAGTCTCTAAATCGAAAAAGGCTTCTTTTAGTATGATCAAAGAAAAGGTTCGGAAAAGAATCCAAGGGTGGAAGCGCAACCTTCTATCGTCAGGTGGTAGACACGTATTGCTTAAGACAGTGGGAGAAGTTATTCCTATTTATACATTGTCTTGCTTCAAGTTGCCTGATGGTTTAATCTCGGAAATTCACTCTCTACTTTCTCAGTTCTGGTGGGGACAAAAAGGTTCTGAAAGGCGGATGGCTTGGATTAGCTGGGACACTATGACTCGCCCACGAAAAGAAGGAGGCCTTGGATTTAAAGATCTCAGAATCCAAAATCTGGCACTTTTAGGCAAACAGTTTTGGCGACTTGTAACACAGCCTACTTTCTTATTATCCAAAATCCTAAGAGGTAAATACTTTAGCAATGGTAATGCTATAACGACAGAAATTGGAGTCTTACCTTCTTGGGGATGGAGGAGCATACTGGAAGGCCAAAAGATTGTTGAAAAAGGTCTTAATTGGGCTGTGGGTACTGGAGAGAATATCCGAACCTTTGAGGATCCTTGGCTGCCTCCTCCGTATCATTTAAAGATTTCTGACATGCCAAATAGACAAGCTATCTCTGAGTTGGTTCCAAGAGTTAAAGATCTAATTACTGAAGATAGGAATTGGAATCAGAATCTTATTCAAGAATTATTTCCCCAAGGCGTTGCAAACAGGATTTTGTCAGTTAAAATTCAGCAGAGTAGGGACAAATTGCAATGGGATTTGAACAAATCCAAACAATATGATACAGCTTCAGGTTACAAAATTGGCTATTTATTTTACCATCCGCCTCTGGAGCTTTGCCCTAATTATATGCAACAGAAAAAGCCGTGGATTGATCTATGGAAGTTGAACTTGCCTCACAAAATTAAGCTATTTATCTGGAAAGCTCTCCATGGCCGGCTCCCGGTGCTTGCTCAGATTCATCACCGCATCCCATTTATATCACCAATATGCCCCTGCTGTCATGAAGCAACCGAAACAGTCACTCATTGTTTGATCGATTGCTCTAGAATTAAAGATGTATGGTCTCATAGTTATCTTCGTGACTGTCTTCCCCCTCAGAGTCCTAGCGACTTTTGGACATGGTGGATTGCATCAACAGAGATGCTTAACCCGTTGAAGAATGCTGACCGTAATCCCAATTACTTGCCATCATTTGCTGGAACTGCTGGAAAGCTCGCAACCAGTTGATTTTTGAAGGTTCTACTTCAATGTCGTCTGCCATTCTAGCAAGCTCTGTCAAGTTGCTCCATGAAATCCAAAGAACTCCCAGTTTAGGTCGTCATCTCCATGAGGCAAGCTCTTAGTTGCATTCAATTTGATTTATCATTCTTTCTTCTTTAAGATTTTTTTCGTTTTTCGACCACGCACCGTTGGATGAATACCTTCAGTGTAGTGCTTTTAGGAAATCCCCACTTTTCATTATGCTGTCCTGCTTTTGGACATCTTTGTATTTCATTTTTCAATAATTAATGAAATATAACCTACTATCTTTGGAAAAAAAAAGAAGTGAGTATAAAAGTAAGTAAGGTTGCACACAGATCGGATCGGATCAGATATAGCCTATAATTTTATTCGATTCGCACTGCACTCATCGGATTGGATTGGATACGATATCCACAATTTTTTTTAAGTTGGATTAGATCCAATGGATCGAATATCGGGTATATCCGCATAATTCAAAAAAATTGTTTTAAGTCTCTTTTTTACTCTAGAAAATTTATTTTTTTTACCTATTTAAGCCTATTTACTCCTAAAATATTATCAATAAAATTCTATTGAATAACAAAAGAAAAATAATAACACAAGATCTAAGTTTAATTATTCTAAATTAAAGTACAACATAAAAAATTAAAAACAAGATATCATAAAATTTATAAAACAACACACTAAAATTTATATCACATTAGGGTTTACTTTCTTAAACTATGTTATTTATATGAGACCGTGGATATGCGGATCTGCAGATCAAATCTGCAGATATCACTGCCAAATCTGCAATCTGATTCTACCATAGTGCGGATAGGATCGAATCTGATCCGATTGCTCTGCGAATCGGATAATATCCATAAAATTCAGATCAGATGCGGATAATTACCACAGATATGAGAATATTATCCGATTTACGTGCAGTACTAAAAATAAGAGAATGAATTTCGGAGAAATGATTTGAGAATGGTAAATAAGAGAGAATATATTGTGTGGAGTTAACGATAATAGTTAGTAAAAATTAATGATTGTAATTAGTGAGAAAAATAAATGCAATTGGAACGATTGTTCTGTAAAAATAAACAGTTTTACAATACTGCTTATGTGGCAAACTATAGAATGATAAATGTCAAATTGTCAACATTTTATTATGAGACAATATTGGTATCAGGTTTTATATAATATAAATAAATGAAGAGATTTAATCAAAGAAGAAATTGAAAAAACAAGCTAAAGCAAAAGGGTCATTTCTTTTACCATCACACTATTATTTATTTTAAATTGGAGTCTTGGATATGCTTATAAAACGACTCTGCATCAGTGCATCTGATTAGAAATTTAAAAGAAATTTTTCGCTGCTACTACTACGCTACTACCCCCTAAAACTTCTCTAAACTCAGATAGTGCGTAACTGCATATCACAACCACCGAAAATAGCTTATATTTAACTTCTATCAAAGGAATAGTGAGACATCGAGAATTGAGAAACTAATTACAACATTAAGCTTTTAAAGAGATTATTTTTAGGTTCTTCTAACAACAAATTCACAAAAATCAAATTAATTTTATGAAAAACCAAATTAACTAAATAGTAAATACAAACATATTCAATTTTTAGATGTGAAATTCGGTTTCAGTCTGAGTATGAAACTTTGAATGATTTAAGATTATAGTCCTCCATCTTCATGAGCCATCTCATAAATTTTTCTATCAGAATAGTCTTCACTGTAAATATAGGAGGGTTTATCAAGTTTAATGTCTCCCAAAGTTGATGAGTTGTTGTCACATTTTAGAAATTAGAAACCAAGAGCTCCATGTTTAACATCAATTTGTCAAACTATCGCAAAGCCAATACATATTGTCATTGCAGCTTCCTCTGACAAACTGCTAGGCTTTGGAATATGTCAAGTGAGTGAAGATATTAGGGTTTACCAAGGGCATCATAAGGCTATTTGTTGTGCCTACATGATGGCGCGGAAGTCACACCTTCATGAAATGTTACTTGTCCTTTAAATTTTTAGTCTTTTGATTTAAATGTTACTTGTTTTTTTATGGGAAATTACTTATATTTTAGTTTCTCTTTTCTAAAGGTTGAATGATAGACAATTTTTAAAGGATATCTAGTTGTATAGACATAGAAAAATTGGTAAATTCTCAACCAGAATAGTCTTCACAAACTGGAATGAAAACATTAGCTTTAAATGATAAAAGGTGGTTTTATAACAAAAGATTAGATGGTCCAAATAACATTTAAATTATTCAATGATTTTAGTAACAAAATTTATTTTGGAAAAATTATTACAAAGGACCATTAAAAAAATTTAATTATTAAAAAGGACCTTTAATATTAAAATTATTTAGAATGACTAATTTTATAATATTTAAAAAAAAGATCAAATCTTTTTTTGTCAAGAGATAAATATATCCTTAGATTATTTATTTATTTTAAACATATTATTTTTTAATTATCTATCATATTCAAATCTTTATTCTTCATCTATAACTCATAGAGAATAAGGATTTGAGTATGATAGATAATTAGAGAAAAAATATGTTTACAAAATAAATAAATAAATAAATAATCTAAGGATATATTTGTCTCTTCACAAAAAAAAATTAGTCCTTTTTTTAAATATTATAAAATTAGTCCTTCTAAATAATTTTAATATTAAAGGTTCTTTTTAATAATTAAATCTTCCTAACAGTCCTGTATAACAATTTTCCCTTTTATGAATAAAACAAAATTAAGCAGAGTATTTCTAATTTCAAATTAGACTGCTTAATTATTCTATTTTAAAATTTAATCTCTATTTTATAAGTTATTTTATTATTTTCACAACTATATCATTAACAATTGGAAATTATATAGAAATAGAATCTCCACTAATGGTGACCTTAATTCTAGTCTATAAACAGGATCATGAGGTCAATGTAAAAACATCTTCAACTAATTTGATTTCTAAAATTCAAATTTTATATTGTTAGATTAAAATTCAACATTTATTGTTCTTTTGAATTGAAGAATAAAGAAAACAATGTGAATCAATGAATTTTTATATTTGATCTGTTTGTTGTTTTAATCTGTTTGATGGTGTAAACGATTGAAAAATTGTGTTTGTTGTTAATCTAATTAATTTAATTCAACAACAATCAAAAAGTATATAACTATTTTGGGTCAAATAATTCTAATTGAAAACTCGTAACAATCGATTGTATAGATAAATAAATCGATTCTTTTATGCACAAACATATTTAAGATTATAGTCCTTCATCTTCATAACTCATCTCATAAATTATTTCTCCAACTATTCCTTTCGTCGTCCAACTCCAGACTTTATTATTTTATTAATAACAACCATCCACTAATCACACACCAAAAGACTAATAAAAAAGAAAAAAAAATAGAACATACCCCCTTTATATAAAAAAAAAAACTGGCCAATAGGCGCAGCAAGAGTATAAGTGTATAACTATATATAGAATTAGATATACATTGAGACTATGGTACCTATCTAAGAACAATCAATGTGCATGCTAAATTTATTAAGATAAGAGTGAAATTTATACCTAATAAAAGAAATAAATTATTAGCCTTACTTTCTCTTGTGAAAACTAAAATTCATGCTGAATCAGTCAAAGCGTCAATTTCGACCGGTTTCATTGCATCTTTGGGTACTGCCTTTCTCCATTTGCCTTCCTCAATTTCTTAAGCGCGCGATCGGCCGAAAACTTTCGCTCCATGATTGAGCCGACCTCTGATACTGTGCCCATGAGAGCACCAAACATGGTGAAGCATGCGGAGGCTTTGAGATTGCGGTGGCACAAGGAGAGCAGCCCGCTGCTGATGGCCGGGGCAAATATGCCATTCCAGGAGTCGTTCTTCTGACGAACAGAACACAAGGCGTCGTAGGAGACACTGCAGAGGGCAGACCAGGCGGCAACCTTGCCCCCCACACGGGGTGCATTGAGGCGAACGGCGTGACAAGCAGTAGTGATATGGGTTGGAGAGATACAAAGGGACTTAAAGAAGTGGAAGGGAGATCCGGCGATTGCGCCCATCACGAACCCAATGCCGGCTGAATTGAGGGCATCATCAAGGCTTTCTTTCATTGTTAGGCATTCTTCCATTGTTCGCGGATTTCTTATTAACAAGTTACCGGTATCCATTGCAAATAGGATTCCCAAAGGTGTAACTGTGTTTCTCCACCACAAGGGTTCTTAAAGGAAAATTATTCTAGGCAGTAGGGCGGTTTAAAACTTCAAATCAAAATAGATCTAAATTAAATCCCTAATCTAATTTAATTTAAATTAAAAATCAATTATAATAGTATTAATATAATTAAATAATATTAAAAAATATAAAATGTTAAAAAGTAATTCTCCACGTACAAGTGATTTTCAATACAAGTCATTTATATTCACGCCGTTTTACGTTTTTTTTTGTGTGCCTCTTTTTCTTCTTCTTCTTTCTCCGTGCTTCATCTTCCTCTTCTTCTTCTTTTTTCTCCGTGTCTCTTTTTCTTCGTTTTTGTAATTTTTTTCTCTCGTTGTCATCGTCATCAACACCACCTCTTCCTCCATCTTTTTTTTATTGAAATTTCTTCTCTTCTTTTCGTTTTCTCTTTCTCCTTCATCAAAATCACCAGAAAAAACGAAGAAACATTATTCAAGGTACTGTTTTACTGTTCTTCTAGATTTTTTTTCTAAATTGTCTCTGTCATGTACCTAATCCTTAACCAGCAAAACATTAAAAGATTTCAAGAAGAAATATACTGTATCCCCCTATATTGGGTGTATTTCTTAAATCCTTTGGGTGTATTTCTGTAATCGTTTGGTTTATTTCTGTAACTGTTTGGGTGTATTTCTGTAATCCTTTGGATGTATTTCTGTAATCGTTTGGGTGTATTTTTGTAATCGTTCGAGTGTATTTCTGAAATTCCATCATCTTCAAAACAATTTCAAAGCTTGATTTCAGAAACCATAAAAAAAAAACAGAAGGAGATCGAAGGCAAAGAGAGAACGCTTTTCCATACAAATCATACAAGTCATTTATATTCAGGTCGTTTTCAAGTTTTTTTTGTGCCTCTCTTCTTCTTTCTCTGTGTCTCTTCTTCTTCTTTTTCGTAAAAAAAGAAACGAAGATGAAACACGCGAAGATAGTTCAGTAACGCGCGTGTTAGCCCAATTTGTAAGACTTATAAACAAAAATAACTTGTATGTGTAGCACTCCTCAACGTTAAAATGGTAAAAATGTAATATATAGGCGTGAAAGATAATATATAATCAATAAATACATCTAGATAAAAGCAATAAAAATTGCAACAACATACGTTTTAGTGTTTTTAAAATTGGCTTCGCTAGGTAGAATCTGAACAAAGTGAATAATAAATTAGAAACTTAGCCCAATAAAATAAAAAAAAAAAAACACTCCATCCAAATTATCCAATCAAAAAATCTCATTCAATAATTCAAATATTTTAATTTTCATTATACTCTAATTTACCAAAGCACCAATTTTTTCTCCAAATTTTCTGTCGTCGCTGTCGCTGCTTGGCTTGCCACATACTGTTACTGGCGTCACTCACTCCTAGTGAAAATAACCATCCACTTAAAGATAAAAATAATCATTCGCATACCTAGTTAATTGAACATCTACCATATTTTAATTATATATAACTAAACCTAACCCGATCAAATAACCATCCACATAAGAATTAAAATAATCATCTGCATACCTACTAAAATGATCATCTCATAAATATTTATAATAAAATATAATAAATTTAAAATATTTTATAATTTTATTAATAAATAAAAATTTATTTATATATTTAATTATATTTTAATAGATCCA
>NC_029794.2:2859198-2862785 GCF_000816755.2 Arachis ipaensis | reverse complement strand
AGGGATCCCCGGGATCCCCGCGGGGACCGCCCCGAATGGGGTCCCGTTGGTGGGAAATTTTCTCCGTGGGGATGAGGATGGGAGAAAAATTCTCCTGAGACAGGCGCGGGAACCCGAGCGGGGATTCCCGTCCCATCCCCTCAAATGTTTCCCAAACATAGATCAAACTACAAACTCCTGACCGCCTCACTCTTTTTCACCTCTAATCATAAGGCTACTATTATTGTGTCTAGGGGTGTCAAAAATTTCCAGGAGGCAGGGATCCCCGCGGGGACCGCCCCGAATGGGGTCCCGTTGGTGGGAAATTTTCTCCGTGGGGATGAGGATGGGAGAAAAATTCTCCTGAGACAGGCGCGGGAACCCGAGCGGGGATTCCCGTCCCATCCCCGATAATTCTTCAAATGTTTGAAATTTCTTAAATAACCTTATTTTATTTCTAACATAGGTGGGTTTTTTAGTAATTTTACCAATTAAAAAAATCCTAACCCTATTATTCAGTCTTCCCTACTCACTGTGTTGTATAATTTTAATTTTCTCTCCTTTTATGTATCTAAAGCAATTAGACATATAGGGTTTATAATTTTGAAATAGTTAGGGTTTGATTTTGAAATAGTTGCTTGATTTTCTCTCCTTCTATGTATCTAAAGCAATTATGATTTCTCTTGCTGAGTATGCTGACCATCAAAGAATACTTGATGTTAAAGACTATATCTTATTGCTTTTTTTTAGAATGGAAGTTGTATTTTAAGATTTTATTTTGTGGATTATAATTTGCTATGTTGTATTTCTGGACTTATAATGTTGGATAAGATATGTTTGTGTGTTTGTAATAGTATTTTGTAGTTTGTTTTTTATTTTTTTGATATTTTTTACTATAATTTTCATATAAATGTTAAATATAAGAGGATGAAGAATGGAGCCCGCGGGAAACATGAGGAATGCAGGAAATGTGGATGGGGACAATTATCCTCCCATGGTGGAGATCGGAACAGAGATGGAATTAATTCTAGAGGCAGGAACGGAAAGCAGGGAGGCATCCCCCACCCCATTGACATCCCTAATTGTGCCCTACATAAATCATGTTGTACCCAAACAAACTCTAAATTGCAATTTAAGAATATGTAGTGTCTACGGAAAAATTCTCAACCAGACCATAGTAGTCTTCACAAACTGAATTGAAAACATTAGCTTTTAAGTGATAAGAGGTGGTTTCATAACAAAGGATTAGATGATCCAAATAACATTTAAATTATTAAATAATTTTAATAACAAATTTATTTTTTAAATTTTTAATAATTACCAAATAGTATTTTTTAAATTTTATTTATTAATAAACTCTTTTTATATTATTTTATTATTTATTATCTATTTTATTTTTACAACTATATCATTAACAATTAGAAATTGTAAAGAAATAGAATCTCCACTAATGGTGACCTTAATTCTAATCTATGAATATGATTATATGAGGTCGATGTAAGAACAATTCCAACTAATTTGATTTCTAAAATTCAAATTTTGTTAAATTAAAATTCAACATTTATTGTTCTTTTGAATTGAAGAATAAGGAAAGACAATGTGAATCAATGAAATTTCATGTTTGATCTGTTTGTTATTTTAATCTGGTGTAAACCATTGAAAAATTGTGTTTGTTGTTAATCTAATTAATTTAATTTAACAACAATCAAATAGTATATAACTATTTTGGGTCAAATAATTCTAATAAAAAACTCGTACAATCAATTGTATAGATAAATAAATATCAATGAGTTATAATTTAAATGGCATAGTCTTCTCATACTTATCTAAGAGGTTGCAGGTTCGAATCTCCCTATGGTCTGGAACAGTTGCCCCCTAGAGCGAGAGAGGGTTCTTGCTCAATCTCATTGCTCGGAAGGATTCGTCTTGTCGTGAGTCTGCCATGGAGCGCTGTTCGAGTTATCTGGCCGAGATCGGGGAACCGGGCCGAGTTTTTGGCCGTTTTGGGGGCCGCTCTTTTAGGTTTGGATGTTTCTCGTGTCTATCGGAAATGGGATGATGAAGTCTCATGTTTTGCAGCCAAGATCGGGGGTTTGCACATGTCTAGGTCGCTTGGTAGTCGCGTTTCTTCTAAGAGATTTTTGTTCGTTGCGGTTCCCAAGGCGTCATAACGAGGCTTAGTAAGAAGATAGAAATTTTCTTGTTTTTGCCTTTTTTACCCTCCACCCTTTCGTATTTTTTTCTTTGAAACGTTGGGGGTTTTATTTTTCATTTGCAACTGTTTTTTCTCCTTTTTCTTCTTTCACTTTCTTAAAAACGGTATTTGCGAATTTCTTTGGTATTGTGCTCTGCTTGAACGTTCGGTGGGCTTTTGGTGTTGTACCTCTTTGCTCATTGTTGTTTCATTTCTTTCATTCGCTTTTTGAGAACCAGGTTGGTGTGTTCTGTCACTCTGATCGCTTTATTTTTCTTCTGCATTTTTGTTTTATTTACTGTTTCTATGTTTTTGCATGCTTCTGTGTTTATCAATGGAGAAATGTTGATTGGTGGTATTGTGTTTGGTGTAGTTTTAAGGATTTTGGTAAGATGCTTTAATTGTGGTTTTAGTATGGTTTAGGAATTTTCTGTATGTTTGTGTTTCTGGGTAGTGGGCTGACAGTGAAAAATCCTATTTGGATATAGGTATGGTGCAATGGAGGGGAGTTTAGGGGAACATGGGTCCTATCTTCGCAATGGGAGGTGTGTCAAATCATTACCATTGGGTAACGTCCAACGTTTCGGGCACGCCTTCTCAATTACACGAGGGGGATCTTCAGAGTTCAGAGGCTCCATGATGAAGGGGCCATGTTAGGTAGTGAGGCGGGGGGTAGTACGGGTTGGTGCTTGCCGACGAAAATAAGAGAGTTTGTTATCTCAACTTACATTTTTCTCATGTCCCGGACTGGATTTGGGTGCACGAATCTCTGTTTACTAAGTTAGGAGTTCGGCTACCTTTTTTCTGAATTCCAGATGGTTCTTTTGAACCGGATTTCGGCAGTGCCGTTTCAACTGCATCTGAACAGATGGGCAGCTATTCGGACCTTTGAGCTGGTTTGTGACATTTTGGAGTTGCCGGCTCAGGTCGAACTCTTCTTGTTTCCGCATAAGGAAGGAAAACATCAGAAAATGATACATTTCTTTCCGAGCCCAGGCGAATCATCGACTCTTCGACTTGTTCGAAGATTCATTTCATGGTTTCAAGGAGGAGTATTTCAAAGTTCGTTCTGTCAAGGGTTGTCATCCCTTTTGGCTTTCGCCTGAGGGGGAGCACCGGATTTTCCTGCATTAGAACTTTGGGGCCATGGATTCTTATATGACGAGAGTGACCTATAAGGGGATCTCTTCCGAGAATAGGAAAATTGCTGACGTCTTGTTGGCACTTTTCGGAGACCGACCTTTGAATCATCGCGACATGATGGGGGATCCCAAGGCAGGCAGGTCTTCTGTTGGTAGATCTTATAACTTGTTATTTCTCTCGTCTTCTTCGCTTTTATAGTTGGCATAGCTGATGGATTGATGACTCTGTAGCATTTGAAGGCTACTTTTGTTGACACTCCAGAAGTTGGTGG
>NC_029794.2:2836504-2859100 GCF_000816755.2 Arachis ipaensis | reverse complement strand
GTCTCACAGGAGATCATCCAACAAGGGGGGTCGCCAAGGATGATGACCTCCGGGAGATCCCAATTTCCGAGACTGATAAGAAGCGCAAGCGAGTTGAAGGCACTGGTCAGGGGGGAGTTAGCACAGGGGTGGTCACTCCCTGTGTGATGGACCGCTCTTTTGATGCTCCCGGCTTTATTGACCGGCACCTGCTGCCTGAGACTAATGAGTTTTTCAAGGACTGTGGTTTTTCTGGCCAAACTAAGTCGGTGTACGGTGCCCTCCTTCGCTCTGCTGCCATCATCTGAAAAGGCTAGCCTGCGCTTTCGCAAACTTTCCGTTTGGAAGGGAAGCTGAAGTAGGCTCAGGCAGATTTGGGCATTTTGAAGGGACAGTTGGAGGTGGCTGAGGTTGCTAGGGTAAAGGCGGCCAAGGATGCCAAGATGTTGGTGTCGAGATCCTGAGATTGTCAGAGCTAGAGATTGAGCTGTCAATCCAGGAGGCTAAGGCCCAAAAACTTGCTGCTGATGCTAAGAATGCTGCTACCGCTGCCCGTGCTGAGGCGAAGGATGCAAAGGCTGAGGTGGAGAATTTAAAAAAGCAAAATGCCGTCCTTCTGGCTGATGCTTGGGAAGCCGTTGCAGCTACTGAGGAGGCTTTGAAGGCCCAAGTCTAGGATCTGTCCCCGGATGTGGATGTGTTTGTAATGGGAGCATTCCAGACGTCAAATCGTAGATTTGGAGTAGTTTGTTTCTAGTTCTTATTTCATTTTATAAGTTTGTAAGCCGTCTGTTAATCATTTCATACTGTTACTTTTATGGAACAATTTATCTTATGAAGTTTGTAAGCCGTTCTTTCGGCTCGTTGAACTACTTTTTGGTGATCTGATTTAGTGTGCCGTTTTGTATGAATAGCGGTCCCCTTGGTGGGCCGTTTTAAGTACTGTTTATTTGTGGATATCTGTTTGTTGGCTTTGGGGGTGATCGGGCCTTGGGTTAGTCGTCTAGTTTATTTTGTTCGTACCGTTTGCTTGGTTAGAATGCGAATGAAATATTTTTTTGTTCGTACTGTTTTGTTTGGGTAGAAATTATTTACAATAAAAAAATGACTTTTATTGAAGGGTAAACTTAGTTAAAATCTTCCATTGTTATCCGGATAGAAAAGAGTGCTCGAAAAAATAGAAATATTTACAAAAATAAAAGAAAAAGGAACATTAAAGAGCTAAGAGAGACTTTGCAAAACAACTAAACAAAAACTTTTGACAAAATTACCAAATCAATAGGACTTTTTTATGGGTAGAAACGCCGTATAAGTCGTGCTTGTTAAGTCGTTCCAGTTTGTAGGTTCTTTTTTTCGATTAACAACTTAAAAAAAGTCTAATATAATTTTATATACTAATTAATTGTTAGATTTAATTCTTATATTTATGTCTATTATAATATTTTTAAATTTTAAAAATTATTTTATTAAATATAATTATTGTTACTTATAATTATTGAAATTATTTTTAATTTAATTTATTAAATATAGATGGTATAATTTTTAGAAACCTATCTCTTAATTATTTATTGATCTGCACTCAACTCTTTGCTTGTGTAAGTCAATACTCGTTATTAAACACATGGAAATATTTTTGGTTACTATAAGATAAAAATATAACCCCTTGTTACTTCTGTTTTGTTGATTAAATGAGATTAGTATGACTAGTCAAATTCATTTTTCTTTTATTGCGTGTAGTACATCCCAACTTCATGTATAAGATATAAAGAGATAAGAGAAGGGATTAAAATCAACAAGGAATATTAAAATCATACTCGAATGGTCAGCTACATTCTCCATTTTTATGTACGAGTTGGAAACTTGGAATCAATCATTTTTCTAATGCTTTATTTCATTTTTATTGTTGAAAAATCAAGCGGTCAAATAATAAGGGTGAGCACGGGGTACCGAGTATCCGATTACTCGTTCGAATTCGAATCGAACTAATTAAATTGGTTCTTGAATCAACGGGTAATTGGGTCTAATCTGAACTAAATCGATGATCTTTGTTAGTGATTGGTTCAGGTATCAATTTTGATGGTGCGGAACCCCAACCAACTCGCGAATCCGATCATATATTAATTAAATAAAAAAATAAAAAAATATATATGACTTTTTTTATCAGACAAAAATTATCACTATTAATATGTTTGGATTTTAATGAGTTTACTTTTTAATGTATTTGGTATTTAACATGTTTAAATTATTTTTATTGATGTTACATATTTATTATACTTATTGAATTTAATTTGTTTTTTTTATGAATTTTAAAGTTATCGGGTATCCAATTACCCGAACCGAACTAATCCATTCTTAATCGGTTTGATTTAGTTCAGATACATGTGCAAAAAAACATAAATTTAAACCAAACTAAACTAATTACATTTTGATGGATTCGATTCTAATTTTACTATAAATCCAAACCAAACCAACCCAACTTGTGTTCGCCCTATCAAATAATGCTACTTCCTATGAAAACATAATCGCATCCAAAGATGTTTCCAAATTTTAGAAAGTGATGTTATCGCCTTATTCTAAGCCTAGTAATAAAAAAAAATTCACCATTTTAAGAGTGAAAATATCTAATAACATAAAGTCATAAACCAAAAAAATAGTCAACTCAGAATCTAAAAGTGAAAAAAAAAATGCAAAGGGAAAGGATGGAAAAAAAAAACGCGTTTTCAGACAGTAGATGATTAACAGTCAAACTCAAACAGTTGCCTTTTAGAAGAAAGAACAACCTTCGAAGCTCACCAACAACAACTACAAGGTCCAACCTTCAAAGAAAAAAACAAAGCCATGTTGTTCTTCTTCTTCTTCTTGTGAGGACATAACATCAAATGCTGTTGTTATTGCTCATATTCTTCTACTACTTCATCATCATCACCGCTTCACCAATTCCAACACCTCCTTCTTGCTCTTCTTATGTTCTTTGACCATGATGATGGAACACCCATCGGTTTCAATGAGGAGCTCTGATTCACTAGCAGCCACACTTGCAAATTCAATCCAAGCTTTGGGTCGTGGCTTTGATGTAACATCTGATATTAGGCTTCTATACTGCAAAGGGGCACCAGGGTCGAGGCTTGTTCATCTTGATGAGGGGAATACAAGGGATCTTGCTGTTTCCCATGGTGTTCTTGTTCCCAATGTTTCTCTGGACATTGATTGCTCCTATGGGAATGGCAAGGGTGATATAAACAAGACCCCTGTGTGTAGCTTCCATGAGGTGAATTATTTTTATATGGTTTCTAGATTTTGATTTTGATTTGTTTTGCTTCTGGGGAATTTCTTCTTAGAAATGAAGAAAAAGGGCAACCTGGGCATATAAGAATTTCCCCTTTTTTGGCTCATTTTTTCCTGTTCTCTATTGTTACTGTTTTTTTGTTGGTTGGTGGGTTGGTCAATGTGTTGGACTGTGTTTTCTTGATTCGTTACCCAACTCAATCTAATATGGAGGCTTCTGTTCCTTGCTGCATTTGCTGGATATATCACTTGGAATAGGGTGGGGGTTATGACATATGAAGATGTGGTTTGTAGCAATTAAAGTGGCTCTATGTCATTGATTTCCTGAAATAAGAATCGGATAGTTAAATTGAAATCTTTATGTGGCCTCCCAAGTTGCATTTTTATTCTTGCCAAATGATGGACCTGAAGCAATACACTTATTTGAATTAGACCCTATCATCTTAAGTTGGTTGGCACTTGACAACTGTAAATTGTTTTTCTCAAGCTCTGACAAAACTTCATTTTGTCTTACAAGCATTGCAAATTTATAGCAAAATTTATACCAAATATGGTTCTGTTGTTTGTACTAATCTCGAACCAGTATATCGGCCTGAGAGGATGTAGAAATTTGTTTGGATATTATTCTGGGAGTAGAATGTTGAATTCTTTTAAGGATTGAAAAATTGGATTTATTTATAAGTATCCATGAATCTGGCAAATGGAGCAGCAAGTTCCCAAGTTCTTTAAAAGTATTGAAGTGTAGTAGTTCATAATATGTAACAGGCATTTGCAGGCCCTGGTAAGATGTGGAATCCAAGTGTAATGCCATGCCAAACAAAAAGGGGAAGAGGGACCTGAAAAAGACATGGCATGAGACTATGATACATTAATGTGCACGAGTGATGATAATAATGAGGAACTTTGTTTTGACAAGTGATGGTTGAGCCTGTTCTGTTACATTGTCCTGATAATATAATCTTTCCATATAAATAGAAAATAATTGAAAGGAAAAGAATGCCTAGTAATCGTAATGTATTATTTTTCTTATAACAATTGTTCTTGTTTTCTTAGAAATGAAAGATGCAGGCTTGTTGTATAACCAATTTAGAAGTTGTGGTGGCCTTATTTGATGACTGAATTTTTCAGATGGCGAAATATTTCAATGAGAAAGCAGGCGTTAAAGGACAAATTCCACTTGGAAGTTTTAATTCCATGTTCAATTTTACTGGCTCCTGGACGGTTGATGCTGCAGCCACCAAATCCCTTGCTATGATTGGATATTTCATTCCACTGGTTGAAGTTAAATTAACCAAACTAAGTTTGGATTTGAATGATCAAGTCAAACGCGCTGTTCCTTACTCTTGGGATCCAGCTTCCTTGGCAAGGTAAACCAAACTCTTATCTTTTCCTGTAGATAAAATCTAGTTACTTTTGCTCTAGGCAATGGTTTTGGCTTGTTAGGTCTGACAATGACAAAATGTTGCATGCCGCTGATGCCGTCCCATTATATTGTACAAAAGGCAGTGGAATTTTTCTTGGTTGCAGTATTATGACAGTAGATATTACAAGGCATTTTTGTCATGACTTAAATTTATTGTCCAAAATACTTGGTTCCTTTTCCCTCAAAAATCCAAAAAGGAAGAGTTATATATTCAAGTTCTAATCAGAAACCTCTGCCCTTTATTCTTCTCAGTTTTATTGAGAATTATGGTACCCACATTGTTACATCTGCAACAGTTGGCGGAAGAGACGTAGTGTATATCAGGCAGCACCATTCATCTAGTTTGTCTGCCTCAGACATTGAGAACTACTTAAATGACATTGGAAATGATAGGTTTCTTGATGTCAAAAACACATCTGGTTCTGGTCCTTTAAAGTACAAGGAGAAGGTTAGTTTTAAGAAATGCCATGTTCCCATTATTACTCACATCTTTCTTATGCAAATACATTCCTGCCTAGCTTTGTTGCACTAATTTTGTTATTTCTTCCTATTTCATTCTCCCTTTGAAAATCATTGAGTCACTGATGTAATGTAGAAAATATAGGAATCTGAGTGAAGTGATCTTTCATTTTGTTGCTACAGGATGTTACTGTGATTTTTAGGAGGAGAGGAGGTGATGATCTTGAGCAAAGTCACACTAAATGGGTGGAGACTGTTAAATTGGCACCCGATATCATTAACATGACATTTACTCCAATTGTTTCCCTTCTTGAAGGAGTGCCCGGTGTAAAGCATTTGAGCCGTGCTATTGATCTATATCTTGAGTGTAAGTCTTAATCAAATTTTTTGATACAATGATACTCTGTTGTTAAATGCATTGGTTATGGACAGTTTGCTGGACAAGTGTGATTAGCAGTACTTAGAAGTAGAACCATATGTTATTGTAATTCACCACTCTTCTATATCCACCAGACAAACCACCCATTGAAGATCTACAGTATTTCTTGGATTTCCAAATTACTCGCGCTTGGGCACCGGAACAGAACAATCTACAAAGAAAGGAGCCCGTCTGTCCGACCCTCCATTTCAGCTTGATGGGACCGAAGCTTTATGTCAGTCCAGATCAGGTATTGTTTACTAAATCCTACTTGATTGAACATCGCAATCAAATTATGACGAAAAGGATCATGCACATTTTAAGAACATAGGATAGGTGCTAAAACTATCATTTTATTCTGTATTGCTAACTACCTTATTCATGTTCTTTTGGATAGATGTATCAGCATTAATCTTTAATATGTTGCAACCAAGTTATAAAACTGTTGAACTAAGCTTATGATTCCACAATCACATGGTTGGTGGCATTGTAAATTATACATCACAAACCTTTGGTATATTTCTTCCTAGCCAATAACAAGATTTGATGTGCAGGTAACTGTTGGACGAAAACCTGTCACTGGGCTAAGACTTAGCTTAGAAGGCACCAAACTGAATCGTCTCGCGATTCATTTGCAGCATTTAGTCTCACTCCCGAAAAACCTTCAACCTCACTGGGACACACACATGGCCATAGGTGCTCCCAAGTGGCATGGTCCCGAGGAGCAGGACAGCCGGTGGTTTGAGCCAATTAAATGGAAGAACTTCTCCCACGTAAGCACCGCTCCAATCGAGTACACTGAGACTAGCATTGGCGACCTCTCTGGTGTCCACATTGTCACAGGAGCACAGCTTGGTGTTTGGGACTTTGGTGCCAAAAATGTTTTGCACCTCAAGCTCCTCTTCTCCAAGGTTCCAGGATGCACGATACGGCGATCTGTATGGGATCATAACCCCTCTACTCCTGCAGCACAAAGATCCGATGGCGCATCATCATCAGTAACAAAGAAAGCCTCTGAAGATAAGAAGGAAGATAGTTCAATTCACATTGGAAAATTAGCCAAAATTGTGGACATGACAGAAATGTCAAAAGGTCCCCAAGATATTCCTGGTCATTGGTTAGTTACTGGTGCTAAGCTTGGAGTTGACAAAGGAAAAATTGTACTGAGGATAAAGTACTCTTTGCTAAACTACTGATTCATATTCCCCACCCCCTCTTCTCCCCAAAAATGTGTTATTTTTTATTTTATTTTTTTCCCCTTCACACTAGAAACAATAGTCAAGGTCAAGCATTCTTTGCACAGGAAACCGGTTGAGATATTTTTTTGGTGTACTTTTGCCTTATTAGTTTAGATGATGATGGTCATGCAAATCATTGATTATGCTAATGATTTTGAATTCAATTTTGTTTACAGTGACATCATTACATAAAGACAATTACCATTTGTTTTATATTCAATATTTGCAGCTAAAGATAAACTCAAGATTATTTTAGTTAACTAACAGTGACAGGATTCAACAATCAAGCTATATTTACACACCAATATACTTATGTTGAGGAATTCGCATTTCACAATTCACATGGAACCATAAAAGGTGAAGGAGAGTAAATTGAATAAAAATGAACTCAACAACTCAACTCAGCCCCAACAAAAATGATTATACAGTTGTTACTTGAAATTTTCTATCAGATAATTTGATACATTTGCTGAGTCAAGTTGATGAGAGACAGAAGTAGAAGCAACCAGGAGGGCTCTGGTCCCCTACTCAAAACATATCAATAATACATCATATCATATCATATATAGTACAATTTTCTCCATCATCTTAACTTATATGTGTATATTATGGTGTGAACCGTTGACATAATTAATATAGAAAGGAAAACATAACAACAAAATGCTCTTTTCAGTGACATTTTTTTAGTACTTCATTGACTGTATTATTCAGTTTATTTAATTCTTACCACTAAAAGATATAATTTCTCAAGATTTCTAAAGAGATGCTTTGGATACATATTGCACCCATAGTGTGACAACAATAATAGCTAATCTTAAGCTAATTGATTATACTTCTCTTTTAACATTTTCGAACAAACACTGCGATAATTATTAATAAACCTCGTAAAATCAAACAATAAAAAACAAAAAGAACGTAACTTGGTATATCCCAAACAGGCTGGTTTTGTTGTTGTTACAATTCCACGAGAATTTTTCTAGAGAATAACTAAGCGAGATTGTGATCATATCTTAAATTAAAAATATATGAAAGAAGAGGAAACTAAACTAAGGATATTGTGACGGATGTAACCATGTAGAACCGCCACTAAATATATAGCTATTATATTGTAAAGTCGGCTTTTTCAATGTGATGCAATTTGCTACCAACCAAGAAGAGTGTATATTCTGACTAGGAAGAATCAGCTACAACCATGTCCATCTTTGTCGAGTGAGGCACTTGATGTGCTCGTTATTATTGTCTATTAAAGGGAATCATTATATTATCTTTATGATTAAGAAATATACTTTTTGATAAGCATTTTTCACATTATATAAGGAGAGGGAGTTGGTCTTGCTTGCTGCGTTTCTAAATTTGTATCTTCTGCACAAGTTCAGCATATTCATTATTTGTATTGGAAATGGTATCTTTTATATTGGCTAGAAAGAACTCATCAGTTAATAAGTTTTCTAGTTTTGACTTTCTTCTTGTTACTTGTTATATACACATTCATTCGTTACCATATATACATGCAGGAAACTTCTGAAGTGGTTGATGGGAATTCGAAGGTGGAGGCAGTGGAGCTGGAGCAGCTGATGGCGGTAGATGGAAAGGTTGATTGGAAAGGAAGAAGAGCTCTCAAAAATAAGCATGGTGGAATGATAGCTGCAATCCCCATGCTAGGTACATCCTAAGATTTTAGGGTTATCTGTATGTCATCTAATTATTGTAAGAGGAGTGTTAGGGCATTTCACCTACTATTATTGCTTAATAGTAAAATGAATTTGATATGGTTACGTGCGTTATGCATGGAATGGATGGATGCAGTGACGCTTGGTTTCGAGAACTTGGCGACATTCTCGCTGGCGGTGAACGGGGTGCCATACTTCAACGGAGAAATGCACTATGATCTGGCAGATGCGGCTAACATGCTCACCACCTATCTGGGTGTAAGCTACATCCTCGCCCTTTTGGTCGCCGTCGTTGCTGACACCTGGCTTGGCAGATACAAATCCGTTCTTATTTCTGGCTCCCTCGACTTTCTGGTACAGTGAGTTAAATTAGCACCTGTAGATTATGTTTATATACGTATTTATGTCTAAAAATACAGTAATGGAATAATAGTATGGGTGGCAATATGTACCCTACTCGCGGCTATCCAATCCGACCCCATCCAATTCGCAACGGATAGGATAAGGTACGGATAGGGTTTTCGTGCGGGTCGGATAGGGTGCGGATTGAGCCTCAACTCTACCCGACCAACTCGCACCCTATATATGTATATGTTATATATTCATATAAAAATATATTTTAAGTAGATGTTAAACTAAAGACTTCTCACTAAATACAAAAGATCCTTAGTCATTAAAAGAAGATCATTAATTGATAATTTAATAAATTTTTTTTACATAAAAGTCAATTCTATTTTAAATTATCATCAAGTTATATAATAACGTTGCATTTTTTTGTAACCCGTGGGTAGGGTCGGGTACCCGCAGATTAAGAACGGGTAGGTTAGGGTTGAGATATTCTCAACTCGCAGATAGGGTTAGGATTGACTCCAAACCTTACCCTACCCTACCCTACCCATTGCCACCCCTAAATAATAGTTTAAAAAGAATATTTCATTATTATGATATTTAAATTTAACCCTAAATACTAATAACTACACTNNNNAAACAATTAGGCATACATTTTCTAGTTTATGATAACATGTACCGTAGTAAGTAGTAACTATGACTATCAACTGCTTGTAATAATGTCTGAATGAAAATTTGAGGTGATATTGTGAAATGTGAACTATGTTATGCAGGGACTTGTATTGATCACGGCACAAGCGCACTATTCTAGCCTTAAGCCACCCCCTTGCAATATGTTTGATCCAAGATTTCACTGTGAGAAACTCAGAAGAGGCCAAGAAGCATTTCTCTACATTGGCTTGTACTTGTTGGCATTTGGAAGTGCAGGGGTCAAAGCTTCTTTGCCATCACATGGTGCTGACCAGTTTGATGAAACAGACCCAAAAGAATCAAGGCTGATGTCAACATTCTTCAACACACTCTTGCTTGCAGTGTGCCTTGGTGGTGCTGTCAGCTTAACCTTCATTGTGTGGATACAAATCCATAAAGGATGGGATTGGGGATTTGGGATTGGCACCATTGCTATGTTACTTGGCATCATTATCTTTGCTGCTGCATTGCCACTATACAGAATTCATCCTGCTAAAGGAACAAGTGCTTTACTTGAGATCGTGCAGGTATCTGTTGTATACATGCTTCAGTGGTGTTGGTTTTAACTTAATCAGCATTACTCTCGAATTTCGATAAGCTTAATACCCCAGACGATGATGTCTATAATGGTTGCAAACTCCTTATTGCACTTATTCATGTGTTTTAATTTCCAGGTCTATGTTGCTGCAATCCGGAATAGAAGACTTACCCTTCCTGAAGATCCTGCAGAACTATATGAGATTGAGTCTGACAAGGAAGCTGCTTTGGAAACAGAGTTTCTACCTCATAGAGATATTTACAGGTTCAATTTTCCTTCCTGTAACTGTTAAAGCACAGATATAGTTCTATTGCATCCTCTTTGCCATAATTAAGAAGTAAAATTAATACAAGGCTAAA
Organism: Arachis ipaensis; assembly: GCF_000816755.2. Taxonomy (NCBI): domain Eukaryota; kingdom Viridiplantae; phylum Streptophyta; class Magnoliopsida; order Fabales; family Fabaceae; genus Arachis; species Arachis ipaensis. The sequence continues at coordinate 2,848,693 of NC_029794.2, read as the reverse complement.
GTAAAAGGTCTTATAATATCTATATTTTGTAAATTAATTAAAACATGTGGATTTGGGTAGTCTACACTTTGATGAACCCTAAAAGATCTTGGCTATGAAAAATGTGCCATAGTGGTCAAAGATCTCAGCATTTGCAATTAGTATATATCATTCCAATTCCAATGTCTTTGGTTTTGTAGTTCTGAACAGAAGCTTCTTTTTTCACAGGTTTTTGGACAAAGCAGCCATCCAAACAAAACCTAATGATCAATCTGAGAAACCAGAGGCTCAAAGCCCATGGAAGCTTTGCAGAGTTACACAAGTAGAAAATGCAAAAATCCTTCTTAGCATGGTCCCAATTTTCTGCTGCACAATCATAATGACCCTTTGCCTGGCTCAACTCCAAACATTTTCTATCCAACAAGGCTATACAATGGACACCAGATTCATCAATAATTTCCACATCCCACCAGCATCCCTCCCAATCATCCCAGTCACGTTCTTAATCATAATTGTTCCAATCTACGACCGCATCTTTGTGCCTCTTTTGCGCAGATTCACCGGTATTCCCACTGGAGTCACGCACTTGCAGCGCATAGGAGTAGGTCTAGTACTCTCTTGCATATCAATGGCAGCGGCTTCAATAATGGAAGTGAAGAGAAAACAAGTCGCAAGAGACCATAACATGCTTGATGCTATACCAGTACTTCAGCCATTGCCAATAAGCACATTCTGGCTTTCTTTTCAATACTTCATATTTGGCATAGCTGACATGTTTACCTATGTGGGGTTGCTTCAGTTTTTCTATTCAGAAGCACCAAAAGGGCTTAAATCTACATCAACATGCTTCCTTTGGACTTCAATGGCACTCGGGTATTTTCTAAGTACTATTATGGTGAAATGTGTGAATGGTGCAACCAAGCATCACACTAATAGTAGGGGATGGTTAGCAGGGAACAACATTAACAGAAACCATCTAAACCTTTTCTACTTGTTCCTATCTGTGGTGAGCTTCATCAACTTCATAATCTATTTGTTTGTTTCAAAGATGTATAAGTACCGGCCTCAACAACCTATAGTGCCAGATGACAATTCAAAATCAAAGGAATGATTATTGTTTACAAGGAAGAAGAAAAAAAATAAGTAATAAAGATGGGTTATCATAAGGAGTAAATAATTGTTGGTTGTTTTGTGAGCCTCTTTTTCTATTCCTCACAATTTGGAGGCTTTTTTGTCTCAAGATTTTCACAATCCACATATAGATCTTACTATCCACTCCATACCTTTTGAGAGGAATTAATCTCCATTTTAATCTTTTTTCTATATTCAGTGTTTTTTTTATTATGATTTTGTCTTCATATTATGTATATATTATTCATTTTAAGATTTGTGAAAGTTAATTTTTTTTATAAATCACATACTACTTAAACCTGCTGGTAAGAAAAAAAAGAAAAACTCTTGATATGGTTATTCAAGACTCATTATTACGTCACTACTAGTTGAAGTTGATAAAGTTGTTTGTAGTTATGTAAAGGTCCCCACTCCAAGTTCCCAAAGCTTCACAAATGGCAACATAACCTGACAAGTAATTAACAAGTCTAAGCCACGTAATGCACCTTGCATGCCTACCACGTCCCCTTTTCCTTCCTCTATATCACTTCCAATACACTCTCATCTCTTCCAACACAACAATAATGGCTTCGGCGGACAAGTCAGCGGGCCCCACACCACCGGGGCAATCCATGAGCGTGGGGCAGCACATGCTAGACAAGGGCGCCATGATGCTTCAGTCCCTCAAACCCGTGAAACAGTTCAGCCAGCATGTCTGCTCCTTCGCCATCTACAGCCACGACATGTCTCGCCAGATCGAGACTCACCACTACTGCTCCCGCCTCAACCAGGACTTCCTCCAGTGCGCCGTCTACGACTCGGACGACGCCAACGCCCGCCTCCTTGGTCTAATTACTCCCTCACTTTCCATGCATCATGCAAGCATGTTTCTTCTTGTTATTTAAACTGACTCGCTCACTCCATATGAATGTGTGCCAGGTGTGGAGTATATTATTTCTGATAGAATCTTTGAAGATCTGCCTAACGAGGAGAAGAAGCTTTGGCACTCTCATGCTTACGAGGTTTTTCACTTTTATTCTCTTTTTTGTTTTTTTGCTGTGTCATAGAGGCTGATTTGATTGGATGGTGCAGGTCAAGTTGGGTCTATTGATAAGCCCAAGAGTTCCAGAAACGATTGCCATGCCTGAGCTTGAGAACCTTGCTAAATCCTATGGAAAATTCTGGTGTACTTGGCAGGCCGACAGAGGTGTATATGCATAATGGATAATAAAATTAACAATCTTTGTCTTATTATATTTTTGGAGTTTAATCAAGCTATTATTGGTGCAGGAGATAAGCTTCCAATGGGTGCACCAGCACTAATGATGTCACCACAAGGGGTGAAGCCTGGGCTGGTGAGGCCGGATCTGGTGCATCAGAGGGATGCAAAGTATCATGTTTCCTCAGACAGCTATAAGACCTCAAGGCTTGAGATTCCTGAGCCTGAGATGATTAGCCCTTTCGCTGATTATTGGAAGCAGCATGGTAAAGGGTTTGCCATTGACATTGTGGATAGTGAGATGATACTCAGGGCACCTTTTCCTTGAACAATGTTTCTATATATGTATGAGATCTTGATGAGGGAACAAATCTAAAGTGATGAAATGTAATAGTGGATTGTCTCAAGTGTTTAGCTATTATCTAAGTGCTTGTCATAATAATTACGTGAGTGAGTGAGTTGGGTTCTGTTCACGTAAAATGAATTTGTTGTATTGATTCCTCATGACAACTGAATCCTCATAGTAAATAAAGTCGTTAATTTAATCTATCCGTCAATCAACATTATATACAAAATATATATATGAATGATTTTAATTCTAGTATAATTTGTGGACTATTTAATATGAGCAACTCAGAGAAGTTAGGAAGTGGTTAGAGTGAAGAGAGAAATGATCCAAACAGAGAACTTGCTATTGCTTATTCAGTATAACGAGAAAATACTCAATTTGGTCCTTAAAATTATACTCGAATTTTAATTTAGTCCTTGAAGTTGTCTCAATTTAGTTTCTAAACTTTTCAATCGACTTTGTGACGGAAATCACCGGACTAACATGATTAAAATTTGAAAAATTTAGGGACTAAATTGAGACAATTGAAACTCAAAAGACTAAATTGAGGTTGGAGTGTAATTTTAAGGACCAAATTGAGTATTTTTTCCTTATATAACACAAGGATAATTTCTTGGCAATGAGTTATAGCTTAAATGGTATTATAATTTATTTTTTATATATTATTTAATTATTAAATTTATTTTTATTTTATAAATTATTATTTTATTATTCATCTATCATCTTTATTAACCATTAAAAACAAAAACAACAATGAAATAAAGCTTTTATTAAATGATTTTCATAAATATTTTGACAATCTGAAAACGCTAATAAAATAATGTTTCTTGATAATTCAATCAATTGCACGTACAAAACAATATTGAATATGGCACGGCAACATGAGTTTTCTCAAAATTCAATTTATTGTAACTGTTATACAATCGATTGAATTTCGCAAAATTACAAGGGTATTTTCTTACTAATGAGTTATAGCTCAAATGGCATAGTTTCTCCATACTCACTTAAGAGGTTAACAAGGGTATTTTCTTATTCAATCGATTGAATTTTGTAAGTGATTAAGGGTATTTTCGTATACAATTAATTGGTATGATACCATATATATATATTAGGTTTAAAAAAATCATATTTTTACGATGAAGTAATGTCATTTTTATTTATTATTTCAACAACCATGTCATACAAATACTATGTCTTATCATCAATTATATTTTATTTTATATAATCAATTTGTTTATAAAAAAATATTTTTTTATTTGTTTGCATTCTATTTATATGTTTGCATATATTAATGTTATTTTCATTCTTTAGATGTTTGGGACATAAATTGATATTTTTTAATCTTTACTTAAAATATTTTTTTAATTTTCTACCATTCTTTACGCAATGTGTTTTGTATTCATTAACCCTTGGAATTCTAATTTTCCACCTCTTGCATTTTTTTTGGTAAATAATTAAAAAAAATGAATGAATGAGAATGAAAAATATATAAAAATGTTATATTAAATTTAAGAAATTTTTGATAATTAATATAAGAAATTAAGAAATAAAGAGCAGGAAGAATCTTAATATGTATAAGTTGTAGAATTTGAATATTTGTAACTGAAATTTTTTATAATTATCATTATTATGACACTTTTAATGTATATTTATTGCATTTAATTAGTACTTGATTTTTAATTGAATAATAATAGATAAAAATTTTTTGTTTTAATTTTTTAAAAATATTTTACTAAATAGTGATTAGTTGATTTCAATCTTTTGCCAAATCATTAGAATTGCTGATGTGGCATCGTTAACAAAGAAAAGATAGCTTAAATTTATTATAAAAAAAAGTTGGTATCAGCTTTTATATATTATAAATAGATAGATAGAATGAGAGATCACATATTGCTTTAGTTACAATTAATAGTATAAATAGCTAGCTTCAACTAAGAATGCCAACTTGCTATAAACATCTAGTAGCCACCAACTATCACTAACTGCTATAACTGAATCCGATTTATTACAATAATACCCTCCAATAGTCATTGTTGAGCTTATTGTATATTTTTACACACAATATTCAAAAATGTTTGGGAGTCAAAGATAGTCATAATTTATCTTTTTTGGCTTTTGTTTGTATTTATTAATTATTGCTAGAATAAATACATAGGATTAGATGTAATAAGATTTTAATTATAGATGTTAGTAATTTTGAATTAGGAAATTGTGCTTTATAATTTACAAGTAAGTCTTTGGTTCTTTCCCTGTATTTACACTTCAAGTCGGACACAATTTATTTGAAGCTGCTGCTTTAATTAATTGCAGAGAAGGAACCATGAAGATGAGCTTGAAAGAGACGCGAAGGAAGGTAATGGATAATTTTGTGACAATATGATTATGATCAATTTTATACTAATATGTCATATTCAGAGATCAATTTATAATGGATTCACTGCATTACCGTGAAGGCCACCCTCAAATTCTTGCTCCTAGAATCCAAATTCAACAAGCTTACTCAGTCAAGGACTCGCATTGTCAATAACAGGTATGCACCATTGTCACACTCACATTACTAATCAAGTGCTTATAATATATTTGTTTACAAATTAATTAGGACATAAATATTTTAAAAAGAGCAAGTAGTCCAACGCAAATCCATGCAGTGTAGCTTTTAGAAAATTGCATGGACATAGACTTTTAGCAATAGCAGCTGACATCTTCAAACTTGTTAATACCTTATATAATAATTGTTTCTATTTCAATTTTCAAGTGTTATCATAAGCATTATCCAGATTTTGACTTGGTGAACTTCCCAGAAGATGGTGCATATCAATTTTTAAAATATATTTAATCTGACTATGTTATCAAGGTACATATTCTGTTCTATATAGCTCTAGTTCATCAAACGGAGCTCACAGCCTCACACAGTTTAATTTGGAAACGTATGATGTCCGGTTTTTGGAGGATGGCAAGCACAAAAATCATCTTTGAATATGCTACCTTTTCTATTCTCCTGCTTATATCATTATCCTATGTAGCTACAAGCCTTAATGTTAGCACTCTTTGCATCAAGGAAGAGAGAATTGCCCTCCTCAAAATCAGGAAAGATCTTAAAGATCCTGGCAATTGCCTTTCTTCATGGATTGGGAAAGACTGTTGTAATTGGATGGGTATAGAATGTGACAATCAAACTGGTCACATCCTAAAGCTTAACCTTCAGAACTCACGTATCTGCACCTTCACCAGTATAATGGAAGGGTCTTCCTTAAGTGGTCAGTTAAATCCTTCATTGACATACTTAAAATATCTGACTTACTTGGACCTTAGTTATAATGATTTCCAAGGAATCCCTATTCCAAAATTTATAGGATCTCTTGGTATGTTGAGTTACCTTGACCTATCTCAGGCAAATTTTTCTGGAATGGTCCCTTCTCATGTTGGAAATTTGTCAAATTTGCATTATTTAGATATCTCAAGTCTATTTCCATCATCACTATGGGTTAGAGATATAAGCTGGCTCTCTCTTTTGTCTAACCTTCAATATCTCAACATGAATTCTGTTAATATTCGCTGCTCATCAACTGAGTTGTTTCAAGCTATAAATATGATTCCTTCTCTGCTGGAATTACATTTGTCCTTTTGCAATCTTCATACTCTCCCTCCATCACTTCCATTTCAAAACCTTACATTACTTTCCATTCTTGATCTCTCTTTCAATGATCTCAATTCCACAGTAATACCTTCTTGGCCTTTTAATATTAGCACACTCACAGAAATAGATCTTTCTTCCTTATCTCTCAGTGGCCCCCTTAGCAGTAAGTTTGGGAGAGGGAATCTCTGCAAACTTCAGACGCTAGACCTATCAGAGAATTACCAGCTTACTGGGGATATATCTGAATTGTTGGAGGCCTTGTCTTGTAGCAACCAAACTCTAGAGTGGCTCTTACTGAGTTCAAATCAACTAACTGGAAAATTGCCTAATTCTTTATGGCAGTTTAACTCTCTGTTGGAACTTGATCTGTCAAACAACTCACTCTCAGGTCCAATACCAGCATCTGTAGGCAATTTATCCAGTCTAGGTTCACTGAACCTGCAAGGCAACATGATGAATGGTGAAATTCCAGAAAGTATTGGTCAACTAACCAAGTTGTCAACTCTAAATCTGCTCCAAAACTTTTGGGAAGGTACAATGACCAATATTCATTTCCATAATCTGACAAATCTCATGTCGTTCTCTGTATCATCCAAAAATAAGTCACTGGCTTTGAAAGTGACACATGACTGGGTTCCCCGTTTTCACTACTTATATAATGTGGAAATTCGTGACTGTCAAGTTGGCCCAGCATTTCCTAACTGGCTCAGAAACCTGAAGTCCCTGCTTAATGATATAGTTTTAGTCCTAGAAAATGTTGGAATATCGGAGGAGATACCCCTTTGGCTTTTCAACATATCCTCCCAAATCTGGCAGCTTGATCTTTCTCACAATGAAATATTTGGTTACCTTCCCAAAGCATTGAACTTTTCTTCCTCATATTCGCCCACTGTTAACTTAGCTTTCAACCAGTTGAAGGGTTCTATCCCACTTTGGTCTGGTGTGTCTGCACTCTACCTAAGGAACAATTTGCTTTCCGGAGAAATACCAGTTGATATTGGCAAAGAGATGTCACAATTGACAGAGTTGGACCTCTCAAATAACTACTTGAGTGGGAGCATTCCTCTATCTATTAATAAGATGCAAAGTCTTAGTTATCTTGATCTGTCCAACAACCATTTGGTGGGAGAAATACCCATATTTTGGATGGGTTTGCAGAGGCTGGGAATTATTGATCTATCCAATAACAGTTTCTCAGGTGGAATTCCAACCTCAATATGCTCACTGCCTTCACTTTTTATCTTAGACTTGAGCAACAATAACCTCTCCGCAGATTTGTCTTCAGCTTTTCAAAATTGTAGTAACCTGAAAACTCTTGTGCTAAAATACAATAGGTTTTTTGGGTCCATCCCGAAAGATGTCACCAAAAATCTTCCTTTACTTGCGGAGTTACTATTACGAGGTAACACACTAACTGGAAGCATCCCTGAAGACCTATGTCATCTACCTTTTCTTCATTTGTTAGATCTTTCAGAAAACAGAATATCAGGTTCTATTCCTGCATGTTTAGGAGATGTGCACGGTTACAAACTGCCTCAAACATATTTTATATATCTGATGTATTCATTTGTTTCTGAAGACCATGTACCATACACGAGGCATATAGAATTGGTCTTCGGTGGCAGAATAATGGACTATATCAACCAGATGGCAGTGCATTCGACCATTGATCTTTCTAAAAATGATCTTACTGGAGAGATACCAGAAAAGTTGAGTGAGCTAGTTCACTTGGGTGCCTTGAATTTGTCATGGAATCATCTCACTGGTAACATACCAAGCAACATTGGATCATTGACTGACTTGGAAAGCCTTGATCTTTCCCACAACCATCTTTCGGGTTCAATCCCACCAAGCATGACTTCAATGACTTTCTTGAGTAATTTGAGCTTGTCATACAACAACTTCTCAGGACAGATTCCAGTAGCTAATCAATTTGGGACATTCAGCGATCCATCGATTTATGCGGGCAACCCACATCTTTGTGGAACACCACTGCCAACTCACTGCTCCTCATTAATGTTGCCACCAAGAGATGAAGAAGAAGATGCAAATGAAGATGACGACAAGAGTGAAAGGTTCTGGTTATATGGAAGCATTGCTTTTGGGTACATCACGGGCTTCTGGGTGGTATGTGGCAGTTTGGTATTGAAGAGGTCTTGGAGACACGCCTATTTTAATTTTGTCTATGACATGAGAGATAAGTTACTGGTCTTTATTGCTGTTAATATGGTTCGTGCGAAACGCAGGTTTGGATTGGAAACAAACTGAGACGACACCCATAAAGTGTGTACCATAGTAATTAGTTTTCCCTTTTTTTTCTTCTTCTTGTGGATGTTGTTTTAAGTTGTGTGTTTGTATGCGTTGTTCACGATGGCAACACTACCCAAATCTGCGGGTACTCATCCCATCCCTATCTATTCAGGCGTTCCGCACGTGACGAATTTTTAGCGGGGCGGGGTGAGGTCGGGTTTTGGTACTATCCGCTCCGATATATATATAATATATCATTCTAATATATAATATGTGTAATATATGTAAAATAATTGATAATATTGTATTATATTTAAAATTTTACTTTAATTTATATTATGTATATGATGATGGTAAGAAAAGATGGATACCTGCGAGGACGGGTTATGATTTAACTTTTTACAGTGGCGAATTTTATGCAGATTATTGTAGAGTGAGACGAGTCGGATATAGCAAAAAATCCGTCTCTACCCGTCCCGTTACCACCCTTAGCGTTGTTGAAACAGCAATACGCTTAAAATATGTAATGTTATCTAGTGTTCATAACGGAGAAATGGTGATTAGGTGTGTTTGCATCTCTAGAATAAAATGATAAAGAGCCATAGATAACTAGATATAGTCATTATTATTATTATTATTATTATTATTATTATTACAAAGTACTGGAGCTGTATTAATTAACGATGAGAGCCGGGAGGGATGCGGCGCGGTGGAGGAGGAGAATGCAAATAAAGAGGAGGACCACGATAGGGTCCTGACCGGAATGTCCTAAAATGTGAAGATGGTGGGTGTGGCTGTGAAGGGTCATCATGAAAAGGATAACGAATAGAGAGAGAAGGAGGGAGTGAGCTTAAGACAAGAAGAACGCATAAGAGTAGTAGTGTTGTCACTTTCGACCTTGTTTCACACATTTTTGCCATCTCTCTACTCTCTTCTCTCATTCTGCCTCTTCCCAAGCTCTGCCCTTTATAATTGAGTCCTCAATACTCAATAGCCAATACCAATTATATTAAAATTATTTATTAAATTTAATAATTAATGTATAATATATATTAAAATTAATCATATTAAATATAAAATATATATATTAAAATATAAAACATACATTAAAAATAAATTAAATAACACATATTTATACATAAATATATAATAATTAATTTTAATATATAAATAATAATTTTGTATTAAAATATAAAATACATAACTATAAATATATTTATACAAATATATAGTGATTGACATTAATATTTTTATTTAAAAAATACATTAAATGTAAAATTAACACTAATTATTAATGCCTTGTTTTTGGGAAATTTAACACAAAAGAATTTATTAAGGAGAGAGATTAAATAAAAGTATTTGAGAGATAAAAATTAATTTGAAAAAGGGATAAGTATGGTTTTGGTCCCAAAGATTTTTAGAATCGAAATCGTCCATCGTCTAATTTTCGATTTAGAATCATCCTTAACGTTTTTTTTCGTATTAAAATCGTCCTTTTAAATAAAATTTTTAATTTAATTCCTAAACTACCCCTATTTTAATAAAAAAATAAAATTTTAAAATAAAATAAATATAAAATAAAAAAAAGAAAGAAAGGGATCAGAGNACATTAATTCATACAAAATGTTTAATTTTAATATTATATGTCCTATTTAATGAATAAATTTTACTTTATGAAAATATAAAAATTACATAAAAAAAAAGACAAAAAAGTAATGGCACTTAAATTCTTAAAATTTTGAGTCATTGATCCCGAAGATTTTTGGACATGTAGAAACAATGTTCACACGGTGACATGGACACGGTACGATGTCGGCGCGGCAAGCAATATCCATTTGTATAGTAAGAAATTTAGATGCAGTTGATTTCGCATGAAATTGATAATTAAGAGTATATGAAATTGATAATTGAGAGTCGCCATATGATTTGATTAATTTAACTAATTTTTTATTTAACGGCTTTCAACTATCAACTTCACGGAAAATCGACTGTACCTGAATTCTCACCATTTGCATTTGGCATCCACTAGGGCGCACGCTAGTGAACTGTATGTTATCGTGCGCCACCTTCATTCCACTGGCTCAAGTTGCGCTGGCGTCTCAGGAGACGCGTCACGCGCTTAGCTCAACGCGTAGATCCACCCTCTTCTTCCTCCTTCTCCGAACATCATAGACATGTCAACGGTGGACTCCGCTTAAACTTCAACCACCTCATCACAAACTCCCAACAAAAAAAAAAAATTGCCAAACTTTAGTCCTCCAGGGTTCTCAATTCTCCACTACCCATTAAACAAACTCGCATCTTTTTCAGCTCATTGATCTTCACTTTCAGCATTTCAAGCTTGGGCCTTTCTCTTCTTTTTGACTATGGAGACGAAAAACACTTCGAGGTTTACGCTGATAAAGCAGTCATCAATGGCACCAGAACACCGCAGAGAAGAAGGATCAGAGCTCCACAACGATGGTAGTGGCGAGGAAGGTATCCATCCGGGTGTGAGGTTGATGTATTCGGCGAACGAGAACGATCTTGAGGGTATTCGTGAAGTTTTGGATTCAGGTGTGAGCGTCAATTTCAGAGACATTGATGACCGCACTGCACTTCACGTTGCTGCGTGTCAGGGATTAACCGATGTGGTTTCTTTGTTGCTCGAGAAAGGAGCTGAAGTCGACGCCAAAGATCGCTGGGGGAGCACGGTAACTAACTATAACTAACTAACTAACTAACTAACTAACTAAAATGACTCTGGTTTCCATCATTGATCTGGGTGTTTATGCATGATGCAACTTAGTTTTGTAGTTGTTAAGTGTGAACTATCTTTTGGCCTGAAACTGAATATAGCATCAACTGAAGCTGCGCATTTTCATAACGAAATTATTGTGTATTAGAAAATGGCAATGACAATAGTATTATAAGTTTTAGTTAGCTTCAAAAGACCAAAATTCAGATTTAGGGTATTTTTTAGCTAGACTGGTTTTGGATTGCTTGACTAATCAAATAAAAAATGCTTTACTTTGTAGCATATATCCATTCTGTTTGGCACTCATGCTGGAAGCCCGGATACATGATTGATATGTAGTGTCATTCAAGGCCTGAGTTTGTTGGATCAAGTTCTTGTTAAGATTCTTTGCTTTTTTCCACTGCTTTTGTTAGGCATTAGCTAAGTATTGGCCTGCTTTTACAATGGGAGGAAACATAAGAGGGTATAAGTAATGTGAAACAGTGGAAATATAATTAGATCTCTGGGTCTTCTATATGGATTGCATCTTAGAATTAAGTTTCTCGTCTTAGTATAATTGCTGGACTAATTAACCTCATATCTTCCAAACAGCCACTTGCAGATGCTATATTTTATAAAAACAATGATGTGATCAAACTATTGGAGCAGAATGGAGCAAAGCCTTTGGTATGTGTTAATTGAGGATTGTATTTGTCCTGGTCTTTAATGTATATTTGGTATTCCTACTCACCGTTGCTTATACATATAATTATACTGTCTCAGATGGCCCCTATGCATGTTCATCATGCACGTGAAGTACCAGAATATGAAATCAATCCTAAAGAACTTGATTTTACCAATAGTGTGGAGATAACAAAGGTAAAGTCATTATGATTTACTTCTTTCTGATCAACAGTCAATTTGTTTCA
>NC_029794.2:2832634-2836386 GCF_000816755.2 Arachis ipaensis | reverse complement strand
AAAAAACCCCTTCCCCCAAGTGACCAAAACTGGTACTAAATAATAATATTTTGTTACATCTCTTTTATTAAGATTTAGCTAATGTTTTTCTTCAGTATTCAAATAGCTGTAAGCTGCAATTAGCAGTATTGAACTTTTATGATAATTTTGTTTATCTGTAGCCATGTTCTTGGAACAGAACTTTTAGGAAACTAGTTAGTCTATGTTTCTTAAGAAATGCTGTTTTCTTAAGAAATTCTGGGTATGCACTATCTAAGAGCACAAGGCTTCAATTAACATGTAAATAATTATTGCATCTCACAATCTAGTCTTAAATGGCAGGGCACTTTCTGTAGTGCATTCTGGCGTGGGACAGAGGTTGCAGTAAAAAAACTTGGGGAGGACGTAATTACTGATGAGGAGAAAGTGTGAGTTGCTCAAAAACCTTGAATCTTTTTTTCCCCTTCTTTCTTACTTTCACTGTAGCTAATATGCTTGGATTTTTACAGGAAGGCCTTTAGAGATGAGCTTGCACTATTCCTGAAGATCCGGCATCCAAATGTAGTTCAGTTTCTGGGTGCTGTGACACAGAGTAGCCCGATGATGATCGTGACAGAATATCTTCCCAAGGTCTTTTATCCTTCAATTGTTTGAAAAATGATTTCTTGAGCGGTTTTTGGTGTTGTTTGATGAAGGCTAAAACTTAGGTGGAATTAAATATACATTTAGTGATCTTACGTTCTGTATGTATTGGTCAGGGAGATCTCCGTGCATTCTTGGGAAGAAAAGGAGCTTTGAAACCTTCAACAGCTGTGAAATTTGCACTTGATATTGCCAGGTATTTGACACTCATGTGGCTTGATATTGGTTCTAGAGAGGGGGCTGGTACTCTGTGGTTTGATCTTGGATGGTGCTTATATGTTATTATTTCTAGTTATATGGACAAAGCATTCATAAACCTTAGGACATTTTCAAATTATGAGTTTTCTCAATATTTTGTCCTAATTTTCTTCTCTTATATATTTGCGTGAGCACTGAAAAGTTGTATACTTGTAAGGCTTTAACATTATCGTTGTCCAATACTTGCCATAGAAAAGTTAAGTTACCTGTTAAATGAATAATGATATCTCCATTCACTGTATTTGCCCTTTGGCCTGTTAAAAGTGTTACTTGTTACATTTTTATTTTTCCTTGAATATGCAGGGGAGTGGGTTATTTACATGAGAATAAGCCGTCACCAATCATTCACCGTGATCTAGAGCCTTCGTGAGTTTCTTTTTTCAATTATTTTCATCTTAACCTCTGTTCTTTTATGTGATGTCCATGTGTCTGGTTTAATAGTCTGATATAGTCTACACTTTTTATAATGTTGTTTATGAGTAAGCTAACAGTAACATATTGCGGGATGATTCGGGACACCTAAAAGTTGCAGACTTTGGGGTTAGCAAGTTGCTGGCAGTTAAAGAAGACAGACCTCTAACTTGCCAAGATACATCTTGTGGGTGCTGCTTTTCTTCAGAATTGATATTAGTGCACACTTGAACTATCTATATATGAAAAATGCTATATTTCTTATTCTTAGGACATAAGAAAATAATGCCATGCTTTATATTTTTTTGGTAAACATAGACATTCCCTTTCATGGACTCATTAGGAATTTGTTGATTTTGTTGGTAGGCCGCTACGTTGCTCCTGAAGTTTTCAAACAAGAAGAATATGACACCAAAGTAGATGTATTCTCATTTGCGTTAATCCTGCAAGAGGTATGTATTTTTAAATACTTTGTACTCAAACAAAAACTGTTCCTTGTGAAAGTTGAAAGTGTTGAATTGACCTCAAGTAATCATCTGCCTAAGTATCATTTTAAACTACATTGTTCTTCTCATAAATCAGCTTTGAAATCTTTCAAAATCATTTAGTTGGATAATTTCACTTCCTTCTAGTCAAATTCCTACAATTTCAACGAGTAATGTGGTAACTTGCAAGAAGTATTCTACTGTCGTGATATTTCTTATTTGTTATGCATTAGATGATTGAAGGTTGTCCACCATTTTCTGCAAAGAAAGAAGATGAAGTTCCTAAGGTGTATGCTGCCAAAGAGCGTCCACCTTTTCGAGCTCCAGCCAAGCGTTATGCCCATGGGATTAGAGAGTAAGTCTTCAATGTGTATTGATGATATTCTTTTCTGTTGCTAATAAATTAGTTTTTAAATCAGGTTCAAGAAATTTTTCCCAGACAAATTTGAAAATTGTTAAATATGTTGATGTATGTAACTTAATCTAACTATTGTTCACAGCCTATAATATGCTTTGTATATTACTAATCTTCAAAGTTTGCATGTTTCATGGTGTTATTTATATTTGCTGAAGTTTACAATGGAATTTGTTTATAGATTGATTGAAGATTGCTGGAATGAAAATCCAGCAAAGAGACCAACATTTAGACAAATAATACCAAGGCTGGAATCCATCTACAACACTATTGGTCAAAAAGGACGTTGGAAGGTATTTGTCACCTCGCGTTTCCTGTTTATCTACTAGTTTCTAGAAGTAAAAAAGATACCAAAAGAAACTAGTTTTTATTATTGGATTTTTTGACATCGTCTAATCCATGTAACCGAACAGACTGTAATTGGTAAAAATATAAGGCTCTAGTTCACCAATCGACTACATTGATATTGTCATTTGTAATGGTGACACTATTTCCAGGTTAAACCATTGAAATGCTTCCAGAATCTGGAGGCCTTGTTGAAGAGGGATCGTTCGAATTTTAGCAGTCGAGGCAGTTCATCGCGTTCAAGGTCCAGCCGGATATGAACAACACAGGTGCTGTGATGCAAATTACATTAGCTTAAAGATTAAGATAGCAAGCAGATTCATTTGGCTACTTCTTCTTATGTGTTCATTCCCAATTTGGCTATTATGTTTTCAGATTTTCCAAGATTCTTGATTAGTTCTTAAAGATTTATTTATTTCCAACTGCATTATTTGCGGCAATAGAATTGCATCTAAGATGTAACATAAGATTAGATGTGCTCCTTTGTAATGTACATTATGTATGTAATTTGTACCAAAACGGTTTTTTTTCTTTTAAATTTAGATTAAGAACTTTAACGAATTAAATTTGAAAAGTCTACTATTTTATAAAATTCAGCATCTATTCTTTTGTGTCTTTCCGGGTCAGATTTTATTTTTTTGAGTTATGATTATTTTTATTTTATTTGGGGTCGGATATAAGAGAATTTCAATAGGAATAACACTGAAGCCTGTTACGCATAAATGGGCTAAGGCCCGATGTAAAGTTTATATTTTGCAAAAATACTAGATGTCCAAATTTTGTATTCTGGAAAAAAAATCGTGCAAGATCTTCCCAATCCCAGGTGATGTGAATCTTTCATAACTGACTCTCCTAAATGATTTGCCTAGTTTGGGTTTTGTTATAAGATTAATATTTTTCTAAAAAGGTAATAATCAACCAAAAAAGTAGTGAAGTGAACGCGGATAGGATGGAATATGACTAAAATTTTTATTCGATGGAATATGACTAAAATTTTTATTCGATCCGCACTAAAATCATTGGATCGGATTGGATCTAATATCCACATTTTGTAAGTTTTGATCCTATCCGATCTTTGCAGATCGGATATTGGATATCGGATATATCCGCAAAATACAAAAAATATTTTTAAAAATTTATTTTTATTAAAAAATATCAATAAAATTCATTTTTTCAATTTTTTTAAATAGTTTATTCTTAAAATAATATTAAACTAA
>NC_029794.2:2829072-2832605 GCF_000816755.2 Arachis ipaensis | reverse complement strand
ACTAACTACTAACTTTTCTTAAATAATAAATTAAAATAATACAACATATATGATAATTATTGGTTGAAATAAAATATAAAAAGAATATTTACTTATTTATTTCTTTATTTTTGTGAATACACAGATATGCGGATACATATACAAAATTCGCAATCTGATATTATTAGTGTGCAGATCCGATCCAATCCGATCCAATGCGAATCAGATCTATATCCACAATTTTCGGATCGGATTCGGATGCACACCGTGAATATGTGATCAGATCTGATCTATGAATATCCCTAAATACAAGTTAAGGAATAAAAAAAGAGAATTTCTTTAAGAAAAAAAAGTTTAACCATTCAGACAGGAAACACGAGTGGATTATCTTTACATAACGTAACGTAACGATCTGACAAGTTCAAAGTAGAGGTATATAGGTAAATTTGATGCCTATATATTGAGTGATTTCATAGTAGCTGAATTATCTTTACATAATTTCAGTTTAAGTATCTTTGTGGTCCTTATGAATATTGCTAACTTTATTTTGGTGCCTACAAAATAGATAAAGGTCAAATCCATATTTCTAGTTAGTCTTATGGTCAAGAGAAGACCCTTTAATATTCTAAGCTCAAGATGGTTAAGCAAATGTTTAATATTTATTTGAAGAGATAACAGAATGTGTGTGTGTGTAGAGGCAACGTTTCCCTTATTGGAGAGTTTGGAATGCGGCAACAAATTATGGCGGTTCTACCTTTTTTCTTGTTTTAGAACACACCGTGTGCCATAAGGCATTGGGCACAGAACACAAAAATTTCATACATATAGAGAACCTTTTAATAATTCTAAACTAGTATATAGCTTAAACAGCACACAAAATTTGGGTGTTGTTAACATGAATTTGCCAATTAGTGTTGAACCATATCAACCTTAGACTACAATTCTACCATGTTATTTTGAGAAAGATTTACATAAAATAATAATGGATGTGAGAAAAGCTTTCACTTCCATCTTATTAGTGTTTTTTTCAGCTTCCAATTTTTTACTCTTGGAATTGGTATATACTATATAGGTAGCTTTCTAGTATTCGTACGGAAACATTATTATTATTTGACAGCCTGCTATGTTGAAATTGAAGAACATGGGAGCATGTTGAATTTGTTTATTTAATTAGTGTCGAATAACTCTTAATAATTCACCTGCTTTTCATGATTATACATCGTACTTACACCTGCAAATTGTGACCGGGAATTACACTATTCCTATTTCTTTTCTTTTTTTCTTTTTTTGCTTTTCATTTTATTGTATTTTAATCTTCTAACAAATAATTGTCTTCAGGCTAATAATGATGACTATAAATTGTTGATGTTGAAATTTGACCTTGCAAATTCAAGATAAGTTTCTTTTTATTTGTTTATTTTGGTTACATCACATCACTTGCTTCCTTGTTTGTTGTCACATATCTCTCGTTTTGGAGTTTACAATTTAATGAGTTGAATTACATACTCCTATGGCCTAACTCCTATGGCCTAATCTCACATAAATATTTCTTGAGTTATCATATTTATATTAAGAATTTTATTATAGGGTAAAGTACTAACTTGGTCATTTATGTTTGGGTGTAATACTGTTTTAGTCCTTAAGAAATAATTAACGAAAAGTCCTATATCAAAGCAGAACAAGAACAAAGTTGATAATTTAGAGAACAAGTACAAGCTCCAAAAGCACAAAATCAACCGTGGATGCATCAATACATTTATTTAATATTCTCCTTAGTTTTATAGAAAATATTTCATTTAAATTGTAAGAAGAATGATAAATAAATGTATTGATGCATCCATGGTTGATTTTGTGCTTGTTCTCCCGATTATCAATCTTGTTCTTGTACTGTTGTGATATATGACATTTTGTTAATTATTTAACTTTGACCTCACGGTGGGACTAAATTGAAGCTAAATGGAACTTTTTTAGATTCAAATAAAACATCTTAAATCTTAAAGATCAAAACAGGATTATGCCTAAATGTAGAGGACCAATCTAATACTTTACTTTTTATTATAATTTTTTTATCATTTTTTATTTTTTATTAGATTAGTACCCTTCACATTCCATGAATTAAAAATCACTCTCTAAATAAATTACTTTAATTATTCCTTTTATT
Organism: Arachis ipaensis; assembly: GCF_000816755.2. NCBI lineage: Eukaryota > Viridiplantae > Streptophyta > Magnoliopsida > Fabales > Fabaceae > Arachis > Arachis ipaensis. The sequence continues at coordinate 2,830,465 of NC_029794.2, read as the reverse complement.
GTTTTGCTAATTTATCTGCTTTTTGTTATATCATTTGCATAATCTATATATAAAAAAAAATAGGTACATATTAAAAATCAGTCCATTTTTTAAATTGGACAAATTTTATGCGTATGTTATATCCTTTGTATTTCAAAGTTAGTCAAACTTCACCTATTTGATACGCATAAAAATTTAGTCAATATTATAATTAGGTAGAAAAATATAGCTAATAATGATTTTAAAATGAATTAAATCATGTTTTTTAAAATATGATCGACTGGATTATTATAAGTCATTTACTAACAAAATATAGTATTTGGTGCGAAAAGATATCATTTCTATCCATATGGCCGCAAATTATTTTGTAGAGTAAAGTATTATTTTTGTTTTTAATATTTGGAATAAGTTTTATTTGAATTTTTAATGTTGAAATCGTTTTATTTGTATCTTTAACGTTTATAAAAATAATTTAATATTATCTTGTCGTTAATTAGACATTATGAATTTTAGTTGGACTTTTAAAAATCTCTTTTTGAAGTTAAAATACAAATGTCCGGGTCAGAATGGATGATCCATTCCGATTAATATTGAAACTAATCATTGCAACATTTACATAATTCACTTTTTTAGTGACATAATTGAACATGAATACAAATTTTGAGTACAATATTAAAATCGAACACATCCAAATGAAATGTAATTGAGAATAAATACATTTAAGTGAGAATAATTAAAAAAATACAATCTGATCTATTAATATAATTAATGGTAGGATAACATTGAATCACTTTTATAAACATTAGGGATACAAATATGACAATTTAAACGTTAGGGATACAAATAGAATTTACCCCAAACGTTGAGACAAAAATGATATTTTACTCTATTTTTTTAAATTGGGGTGAAAATGGTATTTTTTAGGATCATAGATTATAAGGGGTTATATGTAGAACTTTTTTATTTAAAATGTAGAAATCGGACCCTCCGATTTTTTGGAACAAAAATCGAACCATCCGATTTATTAGAAACAAAAATTGGATCGTCCGGTTCATGAAATTTTTTTTAAAAAAAATCACAACAAATAAATCGGACCTTCCGAATTGATATTAAATAAATTTTAAAAATTAACTTGCAAAGTAATTGATAGATTCAATTTCTAATTCTCATACTAAAATAAAAACACATGCATAACTAATAGAATTGAATTACACACATTTCTCTTCTATAATAAAAGGAGAAAATTTCACTCTTCTCTCATGAGAAATGCTAAAATGACAATTTTTTTGTAAAATATACATTTTCCTCCTTTATAATTTTTTAAAAACTTCTTCTTTAATTTATTTTAAATTTTTTGTGTTAACTAATGTTAACTTTATCAATTTTTCAAGAAAAACTAAATTAAATTTTACAA
>NC_029794.2:2826002-2829002 GCF_000816755.2 Arachis ipaensis | reverse complement strand
AAGTAAAATTTTCTCCAATAAAAAATTTTAGCCCCATATGGCTGTTCTTAATAACTCCATGAGACACTTATTTTAAAACAAAAAGAGTATATATCAAAGCCAAATTTAATTTAAGTGCCAAGAGTAATATACTTAGAAATAGTTTCTGTTATTATTTTGATGGAAACTACCCGTTTCTCTCTCTCTCTCTGTTCGACTTAATCCAAAAGTCCCATCAAACTTTTGGGGTAGGCATTAATTTCATTAATCAATAAAAAATTATTGTTTACAAAATCTAATAGCATAAGGTTTGTAAAATAAAAGTATATTTAATGCTTAGAATCCCATCAAGGGAATGGTGCATACACACATCAGCACTCATATTTGACTGATTTGATTATATATTTTGCTTCAAACATCGTTCCTTAGTTTCCTCCGATCACTAAATTTCTGTCACTTCACACGTACGTACCTTTATTTCTGTCAATCAATCCAAATTCCAAGTCAAAAGCTGTTTGTTGGTGATGACACAATACTTCATTCGATCAAACTCCAGTACTTAAAATGTTCACTTAATTAATTACCTGACATTTCTAAGCACTTTTATTGTGTCACTCCTTATTTTCAATTTTATCCTTTGCCTTATAAGTAATAATTTCTCTTCTCTAATATAATTCATTCTAAGTGACATTTTTTTTCTTCAACCTTTCATGTTATCTAGGTTAGAGGAAACTACAAATTTATCTTCTAAGAAACGAGCCTAGTTTTGTTATGAAAATATCTTAAGAATTTTTTATAATATGATAGAAAAATTTTTAAGTGTATCGAAAACACCTGTGTTTCAGTTATTTTAACCGTTGATTTTAATTAATATATATTATATATATTTTTTATAACTCAAATCAACAATTAAAACAACTGGAACACCAGTATTTTCGATATACTTAAAACTCTTCCAATATGATATGATGCAATATATAATAATCTAGACAAAATTTTATATATTTTGAATTCATCTGTTGACTTTAAATATTATATACGTTAATAAAAATTTAAAATGTATCTTAAGAATATATTATTTTATTAGATTGTTGTGATGGTTTTTTTTAATAAATATTTAAAGTAGATTATCAATAATGTAACATTTAAGCACAAACAATTCTAAATATAAAAGATTTAAATTATTGAGTTGTTTTATTAAATATTTTACATAATTTTGTCACACTAACTAAATTAATTTATGTTATTTCATGACTAAAATTATGAATGCTTTAACCTTTTTAGTTAAAAATAGAAATTTATTCAAATACCTTTCGTAAATATTGACATAGAAACATGCTTTATTTTTATAGATCGATTGATGTTGAAAGTTGAAACTAATTAAAATTTAAATAAAAAAAATTATAAAAGTCCTAGGGGTGCAGGCCTGCAGGCACATGGCGAAGTTACTGCTACGATTTCCTGTGATTATTGAAGAATGGGGATGTGATGGGGAAGTCTAGGTCTAATCCTAAATAAGAGGGTCTTATGTTAGAGAATCAATGCACATTTTGTAACCACATTTAGTCTTTGAGTTGTATTCAAATGTTGTTGATAAGATTGCCCTACTCACTGAATTTATTTTGTAAAGATCAAAATGGCAATGTTAATAGTTTCACATTTGTTTGGGCCCCCCAAATGGTTGTTGTTGTTGAGGGCATTCTTGGAATACTACTATGCCTATAACATGAACCATTATCTTGTAGTAGGAAAAAAGAAAAAAAAATGTTATCCGTGCACTAAAATTAGGGTAATTTATTTAAATAAATAAAGTGGAGAAAGAATTTATTCAATTACACATTTTTGAATATCAAGATGTAAATATATTTTTTTATAATTTTATAGAATCGCTACTGGTAGTAGCAGATTAGGAGAGAACGTAAACTACTGATACACATAGTGGCTGTTAGGAGTGATTTACGTTCTCACTTAATCCGTTACTACGTAGCGATTTCTATAGAATTATGAAAAAATACATTTACGTTTTGGTATTCAGAAATGTATAATTGGGTAAATTTTTCTTCTATTTTATTTATTTAAGTAAATTGTCTCCGAAATTAGTCACTATAATATAGTTTAATTTATTTTTAATGTATATTAATATTTTAACATATATTTTATATCGGTAACTGATTTTGATAGCTGATTTTGAGAAAAGAGAGGAAAAATATTATTCATTATGTACATTCTTTAGGTTTATATATATATACAAATGTGCCAGCATAATATAAACATAATGATTTTATGTCAGCAAGAAAAGGGATCTAGCAATTTATTTTCCAATTTGATTTCATTCCCATGTTGAAGTTTCAACACCACTTAGGGTTTATTTGAGGGTGGGATTGGGTGTTCCTTCAGATGGTAATTGTATATGGAAAAAATGGTTATAACAGGTACCAACTTCCAACTGCCTTGTGCTTTTTATTCCCAGGACATCACTACTCCACTGTAGATAGATTATTAATCAATGTGAAAATAAATATGTCATATATAAATAACAAAAATTATATTCAGCTCCATGTGACTACAAAGACAAAAGTTTGTTTGGCATCATCAATCCAATGGGAGAGAAAAAAAGAGAAAGGAGGCTCAACCATCAGAGTGGTTTTGTGAGAATGAGTGGAACCTTTAACAAAAAGGTACACTTTATACACCCCATATCAAAAGGAGTTATCAATACTATTCATATGTATCACTAGTTTTTGTCCATCAAAATTCACAAATTTTAATTTTATAACAAATTATTTTGTATTATTGTAATAATTTTCTTACTATTTTATACTAGAGATATAATTATTTATGTTGTCTTCTCTTATCAGATTAATTTTTTTAGATAAGTAATTTCATGACATAATATTAAAACTCTATATCCAACCCTTTTTCTACCGGTTTAAAATTTTAGCACGAGTGATAATTTTATGAAACTTTATACATAGATAATCTTATAAGTTTAAATATGTTATCAAGTACTTATACTAATTA
>NC_029794.2:2822907-2825944 GCF_000816755.2 Arachis ipaensis | reverse complement strand
TAATATTATTTAGTAATTACTTATATATATTTTTTAGATATTAAAATAATAAATTTTTATTAGTAGATATAAATATATTTCACCTAATTAAATGTTTCATAAAAACTGTGCTTTGTAATGAGTCTCCGGACACAAGAAAAGCATCACTAGAAAAAAAAAATATTTTCATCAAGGTAATTAAATTGATGAATACTTATGTATGTTGTTGTATATTTATTAAAAAAACAAAACTTGAAGTAAATTAGTTTTGTTAAAGGTTAGAAGCACTTTGGAAACTTTACAGAAAAGCATAATAGCATAGGTAAGTATCAGATTGTAAATACTAGTATAAACTTTTCATTCATAGGAGAAAGAAGTACTAAATTTTTTCTTATTCTGTTGATCTAACCGGACATTGGTGGCAGAGGACCCTCAATTTATATCTTGTACATATTTTGGGGGAGTGAATTTGGACCCATCAAACTCAATTTTATAAGCTCATGGAAAAAAAAAAAGGGAGCAAAGGTAACAAAGAAACAAGGGGTGGGAAAATTGACTACAGATTTATACTTTAATTGGGAATTACAAGCATCAAAGAAATTACCATTGTGGGTTCTCTTTAGCAAAAGGAAGGGTTGGGACCAAACATCAGTCACCCTTAAAGATATTACCTAATATGGCTTTGAGTATTTTTTGTTGGTTGATCTTCAATGTTCTCAAAGCATTAGTGGAAAGTAAGGCCTATTTGACTTTTTATTATAAGAGTGCCAAAGACACTAATATGTAATAATGCTTACTTTTGTTATACAAGTGGTATGGTCTTTCATGACATTTTCATAAGTTGGTTTTGCACAAACTAATTATCATCACTCTAGGAATCGGATACAAACAACATACACTTCAATTTCACTTTAACTCAAATTAAAGGATGATGACTATATATTCCACCGCTATTCATTACTCCCATTACACTCATTCTCATACAATATAATAATATTAAGAGTTCTTATTACACTTAACTTAACATTCTTAATGGAGTATGAATTCTTATTCATTGGTTGTTTTTGTTTTTTCCAAAACAGGTTTTGATATTTTTATAAGTCTATAAAATAATTAAGTGATTTACTTTAAATTTTGGACCTTACTATATATTATTAGGATCAAAACATTATTTTTAAATTTATGTCTCATTTGATATACCCACTTTAATTTGTGGAGAATTTATATTGATTTCATCCGTTTTGATGATATATTTTGTTAATTGTTGAGATGTCTTAGTGTCACTAGGAAGACTGACTATGTACCCATTATTTTGATAGTAGAAGATTTTACTGAATTAGGTCTCATGGATTTTCTACATTAAAATTCTGATGTCTGATTATTTAATATCTGTCATTATATTTATTATTTGGAATATTTTTAATATTGTCTATTTAATCGCACAAATTGTGAAAAAATTATTTTTAGTGATTTCGCTGTTAGACAGATTCTTATGAATCGAAACCTCAATTTTTTCAATAGGGTAAGATAAAATAAAATAATAATAATGTAAGAATTTTGTGTGACATGATAAATACATGTTATAAAAAATATCAATATTCTTTACATGACATGGCCACCTCTAATGCTCTAAAAGAGAAGACAGATCGTATATTCTCAATGCAAATACCAAACTCGTATAGATATGTATGTACGCTACCCCAATACTGAGATTATCCGATCCATTAATTCTAAACATTAGTTCCAACAAGTATGCATTATTCTTAATTTATTATTAATATGCATTCTTATTCCTGGTATGAAATCTTAGCATTTGATACCTAATTAATTGATGGCATGAAGTGACACACATGCATATGTACATGTGATGTAACAAATTATATAATGGTATATTTGAACCATCTGGACGAGGAATTCAAAATGGATGATGATAGAATTAATTAATGTGCAAAAAATGAAATGTGTTGGAAAAATGAAGTTGTAATAGTAAGCATGTGGGTAGTGAAAGCAAAGTACTTGGGGGTGATAGAGAATAGCTTTGCGACAAAGAAGGTGAGATTGTGACAACCCTACATACTATGCATTTATGAGATTAGGTCTTTGCATTCAAGAACTCCAACTTAACGCGTAGCATCATTTCAATCCCCATTTCAGAATCATCATCTAATTGCTTTGTGCGTGGTCCCCTTCCATTCCATTCCATTCTCTCATCTCCAAATTCAATATTATATACATTTTATTATATTCTTCCTCAAATTAAAGCTAGCAATTTCTTAGCTTTTACTTTGCTTCTCTTACAATTTTATCCTCTCAAATTCGCTATTCAATTTTTATTTTTTACGATATCTTTCGATCTGATAGATTCGTCGCATATAAAAGAAATTTGGCAAGTCAAAAGACTAATCTATTACGAATCGGAATCCTATTTAAGAATTTGTCGTTAGCCAATGAATTGTTACATATATAAAGTGGAATTCGAACTCCACCACTTGTTTAAGCGGACTAACTAGTGAGCTAACTACTAGATAACCCTACTTAAATGTCAAAGACTATACGAATCGGAGCTCTATTAAAGACTTTGTCGTCAGCTAATAAGTTGCTGCATGTACAAATTAATATTCAAACCCCACCACTTGTTTAAGCGGACTGACTAGTGAACTAACTACTAGACTAACTCAATTTAGTTGTCAAAGCTAATCCAGCACGAATCGGAGTTCTAAAGAGTTTGTTGCCGGTTAATAAGTTACTGCATGTACAAAACAAGATTCGAACCCGTAACTTATTTAAATAAACTAGCTAGTGAGCTAACTACTAGACTAATCCCACTTAGTTGTCAAAGACTAACCCAATACAAATCGGAGTTCTATTAAAGAGTTTGTCGCCGGCTAATAAGTTGTTGCATGTACAAAACAAGATTCAAACCCCGTCACTTATTTAAGCGGACTAACTAGTGAATTAATTACTAGATTAACCCAACTTAATTTTCGAGTCTTTGATTTTAATGACACGTTAACTCTAGTGTTGGATTAAAATTAAGAGGTAGGGTTATAGACTTCTA
>NC_029794.2:2822219-2822814 GCF_000816755.2 Arachis ipaensis | reverse complement strand
GACCCAAACACGGCCTTAATAAGAGAGTTGTTATGGAGCACTAAGCCTGAAAATTAAATTGATATTTATAGATTCCAGCAGGGCAGGGGAGGGGAAGCCACTTGTATTGCATAAACATTTGAAAACCATGCATAAGCAATAATTGAGAGGTGAATATAAGTCGATAGATGACACATGCAATTCTCAACTTTAGCATTTGGATGGTTGAAGCAAGAGGCATGTGGTACCACTTCCATACCCTATCTCTCTCTTCCTGTGGTCCTCATTGCAGATATGGCCAAGATTTTCTTGTTCTTAAATATAACCAGTTTGACCCATCACAATATCCCTCTTCTCTCTCTCTCCCTCCACTATCACACATTAATTTCACAACCATAATTAGCATAATTCATATTAAACCTCTTTCAATTTGATTTTATCGTCAATGTATTAAGAGTTATTTCAGTTTCAACATATGTCGTCCAAAAGTTAGAAAAAGATTAAGCAATCATATTTAATTAGCTAGTACAAACAATAGAACTTCTAATTTTTTTATTTAAAAATATTAAGAACATAAACATTATTTTATTTTTTTTTTATCAGTTTAAGTTTTTAA
>NC_029794.2:2818277-2821858 GCF_000816755.2 Arachis ipaensis | reverse complement strand
GTATAGAAAGATTTTTAAGTATACTGTCATACCGGTGTATCAGTGATTTTTAATTGTTGATCTTAATTATATATATTATATATTTTTAATAATTAAGATCAACGGTTAAAAATCACTGATTCACTGGTATGACGGTACACTTGAAAATTTTCCAGGAGTATATATATAACGTGGGTGAGAGGGAAATCTTGAGAAGGATTTGTGGAATGGTGTCATGGTGATGATGGTAGCTTTGAATCCTAAGAAGGTAGCTAGAAATAGAGGGCTTGCATGGAACATTCTACCACTACCATGAGGTAATTGGTGAACATTTGTTAGTCCCATGTACTAGCTAGTGTAATAACCTTGAGAACATGAGATCAGAGGCAAAATCTTCCCTTCAAAATCACATTCCATTTTTGTTTTATTCATAAGGGGTATCATAAGCTTGTCTAATACTTGTATTGTGAGCAAATTGATTGATAAATAAGTTTGATCAATGGCAAATTTAATTTATTATATTTTTTCAAATTTTAAAGGACTATTTTGTCCTTTTTATTTATTTTCCTTTGTGCTTGATCTAGATTCAGATCACTTTTACATCTTAGATTTAGTCCGTACTTTCTATCAAGATTTGACCAAAAAGATTGATTTGAGGAGAAAGGCAGAGTGTAACTAATCAATCATTGATCATGCATGAAACCCTTTGTCATAATGATCAATAAGGAAGAGATAACATATTCGCCTTTTATTTTTTTATTTGATAAATAAACTAATTATTTTATATATATTATATATTAAAATTTTATATATTATATATATACCGGAGACAGGTAGAGATAGATATTACTTAAACTCAACTTAGCCTCGCCTCGCTCAAGATTCTGCTTTGCTGAAAATGTGCTCCGTACCATAACGAGTAATTACCCGCCTCAAATGGATAGAGACGGGTGGTTATCCTAAGTTTGAGTAGTATTGCGACCTCTACAGTAGAAAATAAAGGATTTGTGTAAACATAAAATAGGCATAGCTAGCTAGTGAAAACGACTAGCTAGTATCAAATAAAAGATTCATAAAGATGCAAATTAAAAAGGAGGATATATAGAAACATAAAGAAAAGTTTTGTCGAAGGTTCTCTTGAAATAATGTAAGAGTTCCGGAGAGGAGAGAAAAGAAAGGGGAACACAATATAATTAAGAAGCCGTTGTATGTAATAGTGCAACTTATCAAGCCACCATCAATATACTGCTAGTTTACCAAACCAGCCCCCCACTAGCTACTTGTGTTTTTTCATTTTAATCTCAAATCAAAATGCTTCTAAAATGTCACAGCCGTCAAAGTTTTAATTTATTACAAATTTATAAACCTTCTATCAACAATGTCATCAAATTGTTCTTTATTCAGAAGTTTTAAATCCAAGAATGGTTTAACTTTAAACATTTTTTCTTATATAAAAAATATTATATTCTTTGTTAATTAAATAAATTTTAATTCTTTATTTATTATATTTGTGTTGAAAGATTTTAATAACTAAACCATTATTTTCTTCCATATTTTTATATCAATGATTTATATTTAGAACTTAGGATTTAAAATTTAAAGTTTAAAATTTAAAATTTATAATGCGTTGTAATTTTTACCTTTTTTTTAAGAATAATAATATTCGTTATTATAAATTAAAATAATATTCAAAATTTATAAATGTTGTCAAATCAGATCAAATTAATGGAATATGTGTTAATAGGATTATTTAGTCATTTAGATAGTGATGGTTAAGCATAATTAGATTGCTTTCATAACTAGAACTTTTTTTAAAAATTGAAGGTGAAAATTTAGGTGCAGTCAACTTCACGTGAAGTTAATAGTTAAAAATCATTAAATAATATGATTAATTTGAGGTGAAAACTCAGATGAAGTCGACTTCATGTGAAGTTGATATTTGAGAACTGTTAGATGAAAGTTTAGTTAAATCAGTCAAATCATCTAACGGCTCTCAGGTATTAACTTCACGTGAAGTCGACTGCACCTGAGTTTCCACCTTAATTTGACTAAATTTTTATCTATCAACTTTCACTTATCAACTTTACGTGCAGTTGAGTTTCCACCTTTTGTTATTTTGTTTTCAAAGTTTGAAATTTGATTTGGGCCAATCATGAGGTAGAGATAGATGTTGATGACTATTTTGAGTTGTGCCAAAAGCCAAAAATACAGCACCTAATAGATGGAGTAGCTGCTTATATATTCCCCTGCATCCACAAGCTATGGGCTTATATATCTGCATCTACGATTTGTTGGTACCTACCAAGGCAATCTTCCTGTTCATCAATTAATACACCTTAGATCTTAGTTACCAACTTACCATACTGTCTACACCATTTTTTAGGCTAAAACTTTGCTCAATTATATCACTATTTAAATAGTAGTAGTTAAAGTATAATGATAATAATTGATGTAACAATTTTTAATTGGATAATAATATCAATTTTTTTTTCCAACAAGTGTCTATTAGGGTTTACTTTTATTATTCATTTTATTATACCGTAAATAAAAAAGTTACTCTATTATAAATTTTAGGTTTAATTATTCTGTTAGTCCCTATAGTTTTGTGAAATGTTCAATTAGGTCTCTATACTTTTTTTTTTTAATTGGGTTCCTACACTAATTTTTTTTTTCAATTGAGTTCCTACACTTTTTTTTTTCTTTTTATTTGAGTTCCTGTACCAATAATTTTTTCTTTTTAGTTGGGTCCCTATACAATTAAGTCAATTACTACTAAGAAGGACCTAATTGAAAAAAAAAAATTGGTGCAGAGATCCAATTAAAAAGAAAAAAAGAATAGAGACCTAATTGAAAATTTCGTGAAACTATAAGACCAACAGAGTAATTTTCTATTATTTTTTAAATATTTGTACTTAGTTTATTTATTTTGTGATTAATAATTGAGCCCACATCATAAAACAACATAATTAATAGTTATTTCTTCATGTTTTATTTGAATTTAGAGCATTATGTTGAATGTTAGGGGTGGCAACATGTACCATATTCGCGGGTATCTAACCCGACCCCACCCGATCGGGTAGGGTTGTCAACCTGATCCGCAGCGGGTAGGGTGCGGGTAGAGTTCTCGTGCGAGTCGGGTAGGGTGCGGATTGTACCTTAATCCTACCCGACCAACCTGCACCATATATATGTATATGTTATATACTTATATAAAAATATGTTTTAAGTGGATGTTGAACCAAAGACTTCTCACTAAATGCAAAAGATCTTTAGTCATTAAAAGAAGATCATTAATTGATAATTTAATTTTTTTTTACATAAAAATTAGTTCTATTTTAAATTATCATCAAGTTATATAATAATGTTGCATTTTTTTTTGTAACCCGCGGGTAGGGTCCTGTACCCGCGGGTTAAGAGCGGGTAGAGTTAGGGTTGAAATATTTCATATTTTCAATCCGCGAATAAGATTAAAGTTTGCCAAACCCTACCATACCCTATCCATTGTCACCCCTATTCAATACCCACCTCCTCCCTAAATATACCCTAGGAATAACTTGTTTTCTCAATATTTTCGTAATAAAGATAAAATACAATATATATAT
>NC_029794.2:2815933-2818250 GCF_000816755.2 Arachis ipaensis | reverse complement strand
AATTAATGAATTAATGACGTAATATGCATGTTTTATTTATTTATTTATTTATTTATGGTTGTCAAAGTCATATCCTCCCAAACTTGAATATCGATAATAGGAGTTTTGTGTTATTGATTTGACATGCGTGTGTATATAAGTCACAAAATGAAAAAGAAATGTTAAAAATTCACAGTTAAGCTTTTTGAGAAAAGAAATTAAAGAAAGCTAAGGTTCCTTATGCTTTCCGTGGTTAAGAATAACCTAGTAACGATCTTATATACATTGATGATTATTATTCAAGGTCGTCACATGGGGTTGTCTCGTTAATTAGTTGAATTTCCAAAATTGTGATGTTTAATACTATCCATTTACTCAAGTTTCCTCTCATGAGTTTCATCTTGAACTACAATTTGAGGTGACCGTAATCATTAATAAGAACTTGTTATCATCTTATGCGCCGTAATTTAATAAATCCCCTTGAACACTACCAACCAAGACCAATCACTCTAAGCCTAGACTATACCTTAGATTGACCTAAAAAAGCAAATAAAGTATTAGCAAGAAAAAACACCCCAAGCCGATAAATAATAAGAAAATTTTGACCACATAGACATGATATATGTACTTTTAAGTTAAGTAATAAGTGGAATAATGTGTAACAAAATTTCTTGCTATAGAAGGACCTGTCAACGCTATGCTTAACATGTATTGCTAAGGTAGGCATGGATACTTGACATGTCCTACACATACCTTAATGAGTGATAAGCCACAATCCATGAATAGAACAAATTGTACCCACTCGACAATTTCCTCATTGCTCCGTCCAATCAACACTTAATTTACATACCTTAGCAATTCGACATGCATGCATGGTAAATGTAAATAATCCTTCTTATTTCACATGGTAATTTTTTGTTTTACCCAAAACTCTATCCATTCAAAGTAAAGCTCTTACAACAAGTCAATATCATATGTTTGGTTTTATGACTTTATAGAACTTGGGTTATAATTTTATGGTCAAATCATCATAACTTGTCTTTTGTCCACTCTCTTGTTCTGGATATGCAAACTATTTTGGACTCAGACAATTTCACTACTCATATTCTTATAAAAATCATTATGTATTTTTGTGTGGTGACTTGAGTTTTAGAAATTCTCATTGACTTCAACTCTTAGTTTTTTGGTCCAATTATTGTTTCAAGTATTTAGACTTTGCTTCATAAGTTCTAATTTTGGATTTTAACTTTTTTGTACCTTATTTATACTCTCTTTTTTTCTAGAAAAAAAATCATCAAAAAAGGAAGAATTAATAATTGTTATAAGGTGGAAACTCAGGTGCAGTTGACTTCACATGAAGTTGATACTTGAGAGCCGTTAGATGATTTAACTTATTTGACTAAATTTTTATCTAACAACTTTCAGATATCAACTTCACGTGAAGTCGACTGCATCTGAGTTTTCAATTTGTTATAAATAAATGGATGCATGTCACATGGCAATCGCTAGTAGCCTTCAATTTTGGGTCACCACTTAATAGTTAATAACAGTTACATTATTATTTATATTTATAAATAAATAAATATGGTGTCAATGATAGAAGGAAGTCCCCACAGTGATGGAATCCCACACAAACAAAATGCTAACAGTTAAAAAGAAATATGAAATAGGAACTGTGATCATGATTGATGGACATAGCTAAACAATACCATTTGACTGTTTAGTTATTTATCAATTTCATGCGTTAATTGTTGTACAAAAAAGATATATTATAGTAAGAAAGGACCACTATTACTCATAAATTAATTTGATTAACCCCTATTGTTTAATGCCTATTGCCACTTTGTAAGAAAAGCTAGTACAATTAAGGAAAAAAAATGCTAATTGCTTGAATGCCTAAGATGGAAAATTTATTACAAAATTAAATGTATATGTTGAGAAATTAAATGCCTAAGATGAATAACTCTAGTTGATCTACTCTTCCAATTGTCAATGGCAGTTGCGTTAAATTAAAAATTACTTGAACCTAAATAATCAGTTAGCCAAAATTTGTGTTAGATTATTTATTAATTAATGAATCTTAATTTCAAGTTTTATAAGTGATGTAATTGAATTAAAATAAAGAGAGAAAATTCTATTGTCAAATATTTTGAATAAAATTATTTCCAACAAAATAATATAAGATTTTTTTTTTGAAACAAAAAAGAATTGGTTCCTATTTTCTGAATTTTTGCAAGTAAATTTATTGTCCTTTTCATTCCATTAATATGGTTTTCTGAGCATTCTCTCTCTCTCTCCTATGGCTAAACACACATGTCCTTCTTTGAAGAGTATTTTG
>NC_029794.2:2807936-2815790 GCF_000816755.2 Arachis ipaensis | reverse complement strand
TGTGTTTTTCTGTCACTTGTATTTTTATTTTTTTTAAATTCCCAAAAAAAAAAGAAAAAAAAGTTGCTAATGAGGCATAACTTAAATAATCTTCTAGATATATCCTTTTTTTTCCCTTTGAATCTGATTTCATCTGAAACACATGGCACTAGAGAGGGAAAAAAATAAAAAAATAAATAAAATATATTAGAGATGGCATACATATGAGTGTGTTTATGGTATAAGAGTTTTTGATGCATAATCATAAACCATGATGGATGAAAGGTCGTTTTATCACTTTATAAATACCCATCTCTTCATCCATGTCACTTTGTTTCTGAAATTATATATATAAAGCTATCTCCTTCCTCTTCTTCTTCTAAGAACAAACAAGCTAAGAAAGATCAAAGCCAAAAGAAAATCAAGGGCAAGAGCTCAGAACCTCTGTTGTGTCTTAATTTGTATATTCTCCCCCTTATTATTATTATTATTATTATTTATTTATTTTTCTAATCACCCAGGTTAGTTAGCAAAATACTGAAACATCATTTGAAATTCCCATTTTTAATGCTTCAACTCTTTTGGACTTAATTAAACTTTTTTCTTCTTTTTCCTTTTGCTTTCACTTCAAGCCCTCAGATTTGGCAAAACAAGCTTTGACATAGAGTGCATACTATGCTATAATATTAGAAGCAAATGAAACTATTTTAGAAGCTAACAATATAAATGTTTGTGAACTAAGTTGAAAAAGTATGCTGTAATGAGATAAGATAGATTCCCCAAAAAGTTTCAATATTTCATTGTCTTTTTTCTTTTCAGATTTTTCCCTAACACAAACACCATCTGGAAGCTGATCAAGACCAGAAAATTTTTCTTCATATTGTTGAGAAGATTTTGTGGTGTGTATGTGATTTTTCAGGGTAGGTATAGGTGAAATAAAGAAGATGGCTTTTCCAGGAGCAAATGAATCCATGTCAGGAGCAAGTTCACCACAGAGAAAGATGGGAAGGGGTAAGATTGAGATCAAGAGGATTGAGAACACTACAAATCGCCAAGTAACCTTTTGCAAGCGCAGAAATGGTCTTCTCAAGAAAGCTTATGAGTTATCTGTGCTTTGTGATGCTGAGGTTGCTCTTATAGTTTTCTCCAGCCGTGGTCGCCTTTATGAATATGCTAATAACAGGTAGAGATTATTTTTTTTGTGACATTTTTTCTTTCAAAGTTTCTTGTTTTTTTGTTCATCCTAAAATTATGATTCTGGGGTTCTTAGATTTTTGCTCCTGCAAATAGATCTTGTGAAGGATTTGATTTTGGAGAACAAGAAAAATCACAATCATTTTTTTTTTGTGATTTCAGTTCTAGAGATAAGAGGTTTTCTTTTTTCCTCTTTGTATCTCTGTTGTTCTGCAAACAAGAAGTTCCACTTGTCTTTCTTTACTTCTGATTTTGACTTTTTCCTTTCTATATGAGCCCTTTTTTTTTTTTAATTTATGTTTATATATTTTCTTTCTGCTTATGATAATTTTTCTTAGCTCTTGGTTTGTTAGATACATAGATCTGGTGCAATAGATAGAAATAGAAGCCAATTGGGGTTGTTGTAAGGATTTTCAGGCCTGTGAGATCAGCCACTTCCAACACCCCCCTAACTCCCTCTTCCATTCTTGTTCATTTTTTTCTGTTTCCTTTTTTCCTCTTTCTTTCTTTCCCCTTCCATTATTATTCTACTCTACTCTCTCTTTAATTTTTCTCTCTCTTTCTTTCTTTCTTTCTCTTACACATATCTATAAGGCTATGGAGCTATGAAGAAGGCCTAAGAAGGAAAACAAAACAAAAACAAAAACAAAAAAGAAGAAAAAGGAAAAGGTGTCATGCTTCAATAAGCCCAAACCCTTCTTTCTCTTTGACACTTCCTTAATAACACGTCAGTTAGATATCAAGAAAAAGTATAGTACAGTTCTCAATTTTTTTTTTTTTTTTGTAAATATGTCAAATTGAAATAAATAAACAACAAGTTAAAAATTAATTTTGTTTTAGGAAAATAAGAAAGGAAAGGAAAGGAAAGGATCTTTAGGGTTTGTAAAAGCCCAAAGCTAGGTTTTATGTTAGACTGTGCAGAAATCTTCTCTTTTGAAGCCCACTGCTGCTGAATCAGCTCAGAAACGTTAAAACCCAGATAAAGATTTTCCAATCCAAATACTTGAGCTGAGTTTTCCCCAAATCTTACTTGCACCCACGTGCCAGATCTCATGTTAGGTCAAATATAACCCTAGTGTAAAGATTAGGGTTTTATTAGCAATTGAGTGATTTGGGTAATTATGCTTAAGAAATCGAAGTAAAAAAAATGAACTTTTTCTGTTGTTTTGAGGCAATGGGGAAGTTGGGAACTAGACAATAGTCAAAAGGGTGTGAAAGTTGAAAGTGTTTTGGGGTCGATTTTGGGAAATTGGGGCGGGGTGGGTAGTGATCCTGGTTAGGGTTCAAAGGACTAGTCCATAGGATTTGTCTCGGTTGAAAGAATCTTTGGTCACGTCACACACATGATTTTTCAGTTCTTGACTTCTGACAAAAGAGTTTTATGTCATGATTCCCATACTTGGTTGATTTTCACTCTTCCATCTGAACCCTAAAATTTTATCTGCTATAGTGCAAACAGGCCCAAATTTCTTTTCTTTCCCCTTTGTTTATTTCCCCAGTCTTAAAGTGTAAAAATTCTTTTATATTAGCTTGAGAAGAGAAAAAAGACAGCGAAGAGATTGATAAGCCAATAAGAGTAGCTTATCATAATTTCACACACTGTTGGGTATCCCAGACTGGGTTTTCCATTTTCTCAAGATCTTTGCATTGATATATTCGTGAAAGTTATGGACTCATCCATCAGAAGTGAATACTGAATCCAATAAAATAAGATAAAGAAAAGAAAGCTAAAGGGTTTCCTAGGGAAGAGATTGAAATGAGTGAGTGAGTGTGATAATTTTGTAGCAGAGACAACGTACGACAATTGAAGTAGCCAATGAGGGAAGAGTTCTGAGTAATTACTAATTTGGCTTCTTCCATGCAAAATGGACGGCTGAGATCTTCTCAGAAAATAAAATAATGATATTGAATGGGGGTAGGTAACCTACTAGTTATTGTTACTTAGGATTTTGGAAGAGTGGTGTGAGTCTTATGTTGTTGGGTTCACCGAGGTGGATATATGGATGGGGGTTGAGGGTATTAACCGTTGAGGAAATGGTTTTGCCTCCAAGTGGCAGAGGAATTAGCCCTAGAAATGGTTGAACCAATCATAAAGTGGCAACCTGTGCCAGCGTGGCTCGAGGAAATTAAGGTATCAGAAGAACATGGTCAAAGAAATTGTTACTATTTTATTTTAATAATAATTTATTTGCATCACATCCAATCGGATGACTGACTAATGAGATCATTTGATGTTGCTTTTTAAAGAGTTGCGTTTAAGGTTCAGTTTACTGAGGCAGCTGCATGATTTGACCACCAATTAAATGTTCAATTTCATCTTTCAATTTCATAACTATGATTCAACCCCAACTGCATGCACTTTACTGTTTTCAATTACTAAAACGAGGTACCACGGTACACTTGAAAATTTTTTTTCTCGGAAGATTTTCAAGTGTATCATCGNAAAGTTAATATGTTTGATATCGATGAGAAAAAAATGTTTACTATATTCTTATTTTATACTTAAAAGGTATTTGAAATTAAAATTTGACAAAGAAATTTAGAAATTCTTCTATTTTTTACTTTTTTTTTAATTGCCATATTTTAAATGAGAGATTGTGGAAGATGCTAGCTTCATTCATAATTAACAATTAAAGACAAAAATGACACCCCCTCCAAAAATAAATAAATAGATAAGAGCTAGGGAAACTTAATTACCATATTTTAAACTGTTTTAAATGCATTATTTTAATTACCATATTTTAATAACACACTTTTCAAATAAACTAAATGAGCTAGGAAAACTTCAAACTCAAGATTTTCAACATAATTAAGTTGTAACATAGACTCATTCTCAAAGTATATGTAATTACTCCTCAGTAATATGAAATAGACTCAATTCAGGGTCTCAACTACAAGGTGTTGATGTGACTTTTGAATTGTACACATAATGCTATAGAAAAGTTTTTAAATATATTGATATACTGGTGTTTCAGTGATTTTTAACTGTTAATTTTAATTATATATATTTTTTATAATTAAAATTAACGGTTAAAAATTACTAAAAATATCAGTATACTTAAATTTTTTTTTTAATATTATATTTTCATAAAACTGACTCTGAATGCTTGTTTCTGCATTGTTTTCAAGCTCATATTTCAATGATTGTTAATTATACTTAACTTCACAGATTTAAGAAAAATGGAAAATTTTTTTTTCCTCGTTTAGTATTCATTTCTGGGCAATATGCTCTTCTATGCGTATGAAATGTTGCAACATTCTAGAGGTGACATGCATGCTGACCTCACCATGGCATTAAATCTGATTTGAAACCTCCAATTTGGTTTATTATATACTCCTCCTAGAGTTTTGAACCACTCTTTCTCCCCTTTTTCTAATTAGATCCTTACTTCGGTTGTTAATTAGACTAAGAAATAGCCTGAATAGCTATATAGAAAATAATTTGAGAATTTTAATGGAGAGATAAGAAGATGAGAGTTTTGCAATGTATAATTCATCTTATCCAATTTCCATATGCCCTAAGCTATATAATTCACCAATTGTTTCAGCTTTGAACTCAGTTATGATAGATATGAATTGAAGAGAATTTAGTTCTTTAGCTCTATGTTTATGCACTATTTGATTTTTCTTTTTTTTTGGATAAACTTCAGTTGAATTGATTAATGATCACTCGGAACCCACATATATTAAGCATATACCATTCCCATATATGCCTTATTAGTTGTGCTGATTACTCAAAATAAAAGCTGATTGATTTGCCATTTCTGACGATTATGATTTGATTTGTGAGGCTTATACAGCTGAAAGTCACTAGTATTTAACAGTGTAAAATATACTTTTTATTTTTAATCTTTATAATTTTTTTAAAAAAATCTTTTTAAAATTTAATTAGATTTAATCTTATTTTATTTTTTTTATTCATTCAATTTTATTTCTAATATTTTAAGTTATTATATAAAAATTTAGTCAAATCAATAAAATCATTTAATCGCTTTCAACTATTAACTTTACGTAAAGCTAATTGCACATGAGTTTTCACCTCATTTAATTTTATCTCAAATATTTTCTGTACCAAAATTATCTCTAAATATACCTAATTTTATACCTAATATTTTAGATGGAATTATGTCCAAGAGTAATTTTGATATAAATAAAAAATATTAAAAATCAAATTGAATGAAATTAAACGTTAAAAATATTTAAAAGAAAAATCATAAACATTAGAAACAAAAATTATTTTTTATTCTAATTAATTTTTTTTAAAATGTTATTAGAAAAATACAGCTTGAGGTTCAATCTATCTCAATCTTTTCATTCTTCCATAACCCTTTATTTAAGTACTATATATGTCATTGAAATTAGGCCTCCACTTTTGTCCACTATGAAATGGTGATGATTTTGGGACTCACATAAAGCTTGTATCAGAACAAACTTGTCATAGTATATATTTCAAGAAATGTTATTATCTCAACAGTTAAGCAATTGAAGAATTTATATTAACATAGATATATAATGAAATCCATGTTCTTGTGCTTTTGTTAGTGTTTTAGCTTTTCACTTACAAGTGTTTACAATAACACTCTCAAAAAAGAAAAATAGTAAACACATTCATACCTAGTTGTAGAATTCCTTATATGATTTGAGTAATTAATTCTCATATATTTGATTTGATTAGTAGGATTGAGATAATGCACAAATTATGCCCTTCTGATTAGTTGATAATTGTTTATTAGATTTTAGAATGTTGATATTCAATAATGTACATCAATTAATCAAATAATACTATTATAAATTGCAGTGTCAAAGCAACTATTGATAGGTATAAGAAAGCATGTTCAGATTCATCTGGTGCTGGATCTGCTTCCGAGATTAATGCTCAGGTATATGTATAGAACATATTATTTTATATATATTCCATGATAACCATAATTATCATTATATTAATTAAATTACATTATATTTTGCAGTATTACCAGCAAGAAGCAGAAAAACTGCGTGCCCAAATTAGTAACCTGCAGAATAACAACAGGTAATTAATTAAGTTGAACTGTTTTGTGGTACAAGAAAGTTTGAAGGGATTAAAATTTCAAAGCATTTAGTTGTTTGGAATCTGTATTGTTCAATTTGAGCTTCCATATCTATATATATATATTATGAAAAGAAAATTGAATTGAATTGAATTGTAGGCAAATTCTAGGTGAATCATTAAGCAGTATGAATGTGAGGGATCTCAAAAACCTGGAGGGTAAATTAGAGAAAGGAATCAGCAAGATTCGTTCCAAAAAGGTATTATAATGTTTTTATTTGATTTATGTAATATGGTCTTAATTTTTTCATTGTTAATTATGTTGCTAATAACCTTTATTTACATACAACAGAACGAGCTGCTGTTTGCTGAAATTGAATACATGCAAAAGAGGGTAAAAATTTCTACTTTTGTTCTTCAGTTGAAAGTGGCTTTTGACTAAACATTTTCTTTTTAGAAACTAGTAATGATTAAATTGAAGAGGATGTGACTATAAGTCTATATATACTAGAGGGCTAGTTTTGGAATTATATTTATCCACATAATTAAAGATGACATTGATCACTTGAATCCTCTAACTTATGTTAACTGGTGCAGGAGATAGATTTGCACAACAACAACCAGCTTCTTCGAGCTAAGGTTTCTTTTTCTCTCTCTCTATATCATGTGTCTTTGATTTCTTCTAATTATATATGGTGTTGGTGTTGGTAGATAGCAGAAAGTGAGAGGAACAACATGAGTGTGTTGCCAACTACTGGACCCACAAACTATGATTCAATGCATCAATCTCATGAACAACATCAGCATCAGCATCAGCATCAGCAGCAGCAATTTGATTCTCGTGGCTACTTTCAAGTCACTGGCTTACAACCCAATAGTCAGTATGCACGCCAAGACCAAATGTCACTTCAATTAGTCTAAGAGTAAGTACTAGTAAGTAGTAACATTCATTCATTAATTATATGGAATCAACTAATTAATAACTAATCTAACTAACTATATATTCTTCTTTGTTTGTGCAGTTGATGTCATTGTGATTGTGATTGTCACCCTAGCTACCTAATTATTACCAACTTGCTAGTACGTAATATAAGCAGCAAAATATATGAGGATGCATTGCATGGGATTTAACCATTAATTAATATATGTGTAGTTGCAATCTTAGGCTTTCATCACTCATAAGACTACCCTGTATCTATATATTCTCAACTGCTCCATCTCTATTATGTTTATATTAATTAGTATGTGTACTAAGATTATCAACAAGACACTACTTTAATTTCTTGACATATATATGCATATTTATTTGCCAAATAAATAGGATTAGATCTAAGAGATGAGTTTAATTTATATGTATATTACAAGTTGAATAACTGAGGGAGGTTATTTATTTCAGCCTCAGATAAGAGAGAGAACAGAAGAAAAATAAGTTTTAGTAGCGATGACTTGGTTGACAATCATTCTCTAAGAATGCTAAATAATTAACTAAACTTGAACAATCAATTATGTAGCTTCGTATATACTAGAACAGAACTGGGATAGTCATTGATTGGTTGCAACGTAACAAATGAATATTAATTATTATGATCTTATTATTATTAGAGAAAGTTTCAAGAGCCAGCACTTTAATTAAAATACATAATTTATTTTTTTTA
>NC_029794.2:2782240-2807875 GCF_000816755.2 Arachis ipaensis | reverse complement strand
ATTTATATTTAAACTAAATTTGTCAATTTCTTTTTATTTTTCAATCATTATAAATTCATAATTATAGAATTGTTTAAAATTTAATTGTTTGGTTGCTCAAGTTCGAAACGGGGTCTGGTCCAATGAATGTTGAGGATTGGTGGGTCGTTGGATGTTTGGCCTGGATGAGTTCTAGGGGTGAGACAGACGAGGCTCTTCGGAGTTGACGAAATTAAACGTGATGGAGTGGGGGAAGGGAGAGCCACTTGCAAGAACTTCAACGCTCAAGTTAGTGTCCATACAAAAGGCGGTTATTAGGGTTAGAATAGGTGACATACTTGGGGGAGGAGTAGGGTCCTCCCCTTATATAGTCTGTACTAAAGCGGGACCCACAGGAACAGATCCTCCTTCTTGGAAGCTTCCTTCCAGCTGTCTAGGTGCTGTAATCAGGTAAGAAAGGAGGGGATTCGCGGGTCGAAAGACCCGTCGGATCGTTGACTCGGTATCCAGGCCCAACTTGCTAGTGGGCTGGGGCGGAACAATTCCCCCAACGCGCTGATCGCAAGCCCAGGCAGTAATCGGCGCATTTTAGCTACTCGCCCTTTCCCTGGTTGATTTCTCCTTAGGTCGAGAGTCCGTCAGCGGGGACCATGACCTCGTGCGCGTGTATTGCCCCTATACGTAGCTTGGTGCGTCGCTTCGAACTTCGCGCTGGCCATTTGATACTCATTATGATTAATTTGAAAACCCAGGAAAAAGGACTATTATGCTCCTGCCTTTTCGCGCTCCCTCCTTGACGGTTACCATTCTTTCTTTCTCCAAAACTTCCCTCATTCCTCATTTTCCATTCCCTATCTCATTCGCTTCTGTTTTCGCTTCTCTTCCATTTTTACTCTGAGTTGCTTTTGTTTGGGAGACATCTGCGCTCCTTTCTCCATTTGCTTTCACTTTCCTACCTTCTGCATATCTTCCTAGTAAGCATTCCTAATTTCTTTTGTTGTTTTATTGTACTGCTCTGTAGTTGTAGTTATTTTTGTAGATCATTGCATGCCACTCTCCTTTTTTATTTTGGTTCATGTTTGCTTGAATCCACATAGCCCACGTTAGATAGTTGCTAGGGGGTACAATTTAGGTGTCTATTTCTTGAATCTATGCCCTGGATATTAGCGTGAGCATCATGGATTATTAGTGTAGTTAGCGGTAGTTTCGTTTTATTTATCTTCCGACTATACGATCTCCTGAGTTAACTCGAGTGGTGCCTCTACTGTAGGTGTGGCTCGACCACTAACGCCGAATGTTATTAATTTTTATGCTTGGATTACTTTGAATGTGAAAGATACGCTGTCTCAAGTAACCAGAGAGGATCTTCAGGCTCTTCGGGACTCTGGCTCCTTATGCGGGGAGGCCCCTAGGAGGCGAACTACCAGGTCTACATTCCCAGTGACCGCGAATGGAGCTGTCATAAGAACATGGCCTCCCCTCATGTTATTGATTGGTTGTGGGCATATAAACCTTTTAACGAAAGGTCAGGACGCCAACATTGAACTTAACCCCATTGATGGGGAGTTGTGGAAATTAGCGTTCTCATGACATTTTTTACTTTTTCTCACAAATTTCTAAGCATCTGACATCATGGAGGGCTAGTAGTATTTGGCTCTAATGAGCTTCCTGGCTAATGCCTTTCCCCTAATATGATGACCTCAACATCCTTCGTGCACCTCACTTAGCCCTTATATAGTCTGTACTATAGCGGGACTAACAAGAGCATACCCTTTTTTTTGGAAGCTTCCTCCCAGCTGTCTTGTAATGAGGCAAGAAAGAAGGAGATTCGCGGGGCGGGAGATCCGTCGAATCGTCGACTCAGTATCCAGGCCCAATTCGCTAGTGGGCTGGAAATAATTTTTTATTTGATTCTATGATACCACTTATTTTATCATGTAATATATTAATTATACACATAAGAAATATTGTCTATAATTATAATATGAAATAAATATATAAACAAATAAAAATAAAAATAGATAACATTGAACAAAAAAAAAGATGATTATAGAATTTTATATTTGACAGTTGCCCTATTTAACTATTAGAGAAATTTCTAACTCGAAAGCATATACTTCCAAAGAACCTTCCTTGAAAAATCGTCGATCATCTTTCCATCTGAGGTTGATTTCTTGGCTTCTCTACGTTTCTTCCATTGCTTCAACAAATATCATCTTCCAAAATGTTTTTGTGCTCTACATGTTTTTGATTCATCCTAAATTAACGTCCAATTCTTCCATAGTTCCATTGCCTTTCATCATTTCTTTCAGGTTAATATTGCTTTCTTTTCTTTCATTCTTTATTTGTTTTTTTCATTGCATAAATAAAGATATCAGATTCATCGTTATCTGTATTTCCTTTGTTTTTCAAGAAGAGTTCTAGAATGAGCAACCAACAGAACACCGAGTTTGTGTTTTTTTTTCATCCGAGGAGGAGCCGAATTGTAAAGAAGCCTTCTCAACATACCATGGCCCATCCCTGGTTCATCAATGTACCATGGAAACATTTCACAAATTTTAAAGAAGCCTCCTCAACACGGCAAAGAACCATAAAAATAAGTGGTATAGATTATTTTTTGTTATTATTTGAATTATCTAGCAGAGTAAAAATATAAAAAATTTTGAAAATAAAATATCTGATGATATGAAAATTTTTGAAAATAAAATATCTGATATTATTAATAACCGTGGGCAATATGTTAATGCACTTATAAATTAATGGAATGTAATAAGAGAAGAAAGATAGGTTAGTAAGGATGGAGAAAGTTAATAAGATGTGGTATTGGTGGGTATGTAAAATATATATATATATTTTTATAACAATTTTGTTGTTGGTGGTTACTTTCAAGATTTTCATGGTATGAAAAAGTATTTTATAGGAGAGAATATTATTGAAAAATCTGATGGTGAAATTATTATTACAAGTCTGCAATTTTTTCTAGAGGAATTATCGGCCAAAGAAGAAGACATTATAATTTTTATTGACAACCAAGTGTATAGTAAAGTGGCTAAATGAGAAGAAAATTAAGTCTTAGAAGCAATGAAAATTAAGAAATAAAGTTTATGGAATAAAGCATTTGATACAAAATATTGGGATAAAATACAGGAACATTGGAAATTTTAAAATAAGAAAAGAATGGAAGAGTGTGACTGTAATAAACAATAACTACTATTTGATGAAATGGATCATATAAATATAAGTGCATGACAATAAGAGTGGGATGAATAAAGTGAGTGGTAAAATTAGAATGATATGAGTAATAAAAAATAGCTGAGATCATACTTTTTTTTTGTTTATATTATTTAATAAACTAAATATATTTTATAACTGTTTATTCGTTATGATATTTTATAATAATGAATATAAAATTTTTTATCGGTTATGTATTAATTATATAGTAGTTTGTCCGAATTATATAACGATTACCATTGAATTATAATGAATTTAGCTAGTGTTAAATGTAAAAATATTATATTGAAAAACTAAACTGTGACACATGTAGGGTTAGTAATGAATAGATAGAGTAAGGTTTGGATTCTATTCTAATTTTACTCGTGAATTAATTTTTTTTTTTAAATTTTATCCTACTCTATTTGTGGGTTAAAATTTTTTTAATATTAATCCTACCCACACCCACTATAACAATATAGATTATTTTTTAGGGTTATAATGTGTAAAAGAAAATTAAAATTTGTCAAAAAACAAATTTTGACACTATTTTAACTATGAAAATATGTTAATAAAAAATTTGTCAAAAATAGTATTTTTAACATATAAGTGATTGTGAAAAAAATTTAAATCTTATTTTGATAAATATTGGCTGTCAAAAATAATTTGTTAGAAAATTTTGAGAACATATTTTCTGTAATACTTATTAATTGTCAAAAATACTATTTATTTTGACACTTATTGACTATAAAATATTTTCAACAAAAAATTTTAACAAAGAATGAAATGAGATCTTGAAACTAAAGAATAAATTGAGATTTTGAAGATAAAGAATGAGTAGTATAATCCTAAACTGAGAGCAGTAGTGTGATGTCAAAATTAACAGAGCCCAAAGAAGAAGAAAAATAGTGGAGTAAATTGAAAACAAATGAGTATCAAAATTGAGGAGTAATTTTCTACGGTCAAATTGTTCATCAAGAAAACATAGAAAATTTGACATTTGTGATATTTGTCAAAAATATATATTAATTTTGACATTTAATTATGATGTTAAAAAATAAAGTGTTAAAATAACTCTATTTTCTTGTAATGACCCTAAAATTCTAAATTCTAGCCTACTCGATCCTACTCGCAGAAAAATAAAAATTTTAAACAAATATAAAATTCAATTATTCCAAATTTCATATATATTAATATAAAATTACAAATAATATGATCATCAATTAGTTTAGTAGTTATTTCAAATTTTTATAAAAAAAAAAATTATAGGTTTAATATTCACTTTTTTCACTACATACATAACTTTTACACGTATATTAATATATTAGGGATGCAGGTAGAGTAGGATAGGGTATACCCTGAACCCATATCCTATCCTACCCATAAGCAAACTCGCACCACACCCTACTCTACTCGCAGCGGGTCCGATAGACAACCTTACCCGAACGGATTTAGGGATGCTCATGGATCGGATCCGATCCGCATATCCGCGGTGTTTATTCGGATCCGATCCGAAAATTGCGGATATGGATCCGATCCACAAGGCTTTCAGATTGGATCGGATCAGATCGGATCGGATTACAGATTTTGTGTTAGTATCCGCATATCCGCGTATCCGGAAAAATAAAGAAATACATAAGTAAATATTTTTTTTATGTTTTATTTCAACTAATAATGATCATATATGTTGTATTATTTTAATTTATTATTTAAGAAAAGTATGTTTAATATTATTTTAAGAGTAAACATATTTAAAAGAATAGAAGAAATGAATTTTATTGATTTTTTTTAATAAAAATAAGCGTTTAAAAATATCTTATCCGATGATTTTAGTGCGGATCGGATCGAAATTTTGGTCATATCTAATCCGATCTGCGTTCATCCCTAAACAAATTGATTCGAGTTAGATCCCCACAAATAAAATATATATTGCCAGCCCTAAAAACATTGCCCATTAATTGATGAGATTTGTTTGCTTTCGTCTGAAAAGTTCTACCATGGCACTATAGCACGCTATATATGAATCTATCATCTCCTCTAATCTTTTGTACATGATTCCTCAGTAAATTCTTTGTACTTTAGCTAATGTCTTTGTACAATCACAAGACCGAATCAACAATTTTTCTTTTCTCATGTAATTTTTTTTTGTACTTTGCTACTTCTGCTGTTAAATCTGTTACTTGGTTCTGTTGATAAATACGGTCATCTGATTTGTTTTAACTTTTTACGAAGGTATTTTAGTTCATTTGCTAATTTTTCTTTTTCATTTAGAGCTTCACTCTGTGAAGCCTGAAAAACCAAATATGAACAAACTTTAGGATGCTATACGAAAATAACAACTGGAAACTAATGCCAATAATTGAAAAGCACGTAACAGCATAATGCTCTAAATCAAAAGTATTTTCTATTTTCACAATAAAATTTTATGACATGTTAGGAATCAGAGTACAAGTTGAATTCCAGTGCCATCATGAAGAACTATGCTAGCACAGAAAACAGCAGAACTGCATTAGCAAGTGAAAAAAAGAAAGATCAGACTGAAAAAAACTTACTTTAAGAGTCGCCAACTCATTCTGCAGACCTCTAGCAAGGCTAAGGCTTCCAACAGCAGTCGCTTTTTCTGTTTCAAGTTTTCTCTGTGCCTCTTTAGCTTCATCAAGATCTAACCGAAGCCGCCTCTTGTCCTGCTGCAGAGTTAAATTGTATTCCTTCATTCCTTTGCAAAACTCAACAGTTTCAAAAAAAAATGATAAATAAATAACAATGAGGGAATCACCAGGAATCAAATAACTGACTAGCATTATTAAATCAAGTGAGGAATACTCCAAGAGAGAAATATTTTTGCCTGACATATTTGACCAGTTTATCAACGACTATCTTTTCTAGAATATAGCACAGTATTTATAAAGAGAACAGGATGAGTGTGGCACCATTGATTTCACCAAGGAAGACGGAGAACGTTGTTCAACAACGCCTCTACGTTCTCCTTAGTGAAGTCAATGGTGCCACACTCAGAGGGCTCGGCGCTTCCGGCATCCATGCGGTTGTTAACGGATGAATCGCGTCCTTATCCTGCCTCCAGTGGCTCTTTGTCTCTCCATCTTGTCAGCTCTGATCCTTGGACGCTTATCCGAGAATAATTCTTCTGAACCCACCTTCTTCTAAAACGAAAATTATTATCACGGTCAGTGAATAAAATTGAAAACAATGAAATCGATTTTGAAATTAGATGAAAGGGGAAAATGGGGACTTACGGGAGAGGCTGCGAGGAGGCCTGTTCTAGTTTCGAGAAGCCATGTTAGGCTTCGAAAAGGGTGGATTGGTTCTATTTGGAACTTAGGGTGCGTTTACTAGGATGTCGTCGACATAAACTTCAACTGATTTACCGATGAGATCACTAAAAACTTTGTTCATCATCTTTTGGTAGGTTGTCCCAGCATTTTTTAGTCCAAATAGCATCACTTTGTAACAGTAAGTACCAGTTGGCATTATAAATGCCATCTTCTCCTCGTCAGGTCGGTGCATGGGCATTTAGTTGTACCCAGAGTAAGCGTCCATGAAACTCAGAAAACGGTACCCCGCTGCTGCGTTAACCAGGGCATTGATGTTTGGAAGGGGAAAAAAGTCTTTGGGGGTAGACCTTGTTGAGGTCCGAGTAGTCGACACACATCCTCCACTTCACGTTGGCTTTCTTGACGAGAACTACATTGGACAACCATGTCGAGTACTCGAGCTCTCTTATGAACCCAGCATCTAACAGGCTGGCCTTCTGCCTGGCCACCTCGTTAGCTCTTTCCTGTGACATTTTCCTCTTCCGCTGCACTATGGGCTTAGCATCTGGTTTTACGGCGAGCCGGTGATACATGAATTCGGGGTCCACCCCCGGCATGTCAGCCAGGGTCCAAGCGAAGAGGTCACCGTTTTCTCTAATAGCCTCTACAAGAGGCTTCATTAAGTTGTGGGGTGAGGTTTCTATTCACAAAGGTAATTTTTTTTCTCCGCGTCCCCAACTCGAAACTTCTCTAGGTCCCCCTGGGGATCTGGCCTTGGGTTGTCGTCTATCCTTGCATCTAGGTCAGCTAGAAAGACACTGGAAGCCTCTTTTGACTTCTTCCTCAGGGAAATGCTGGCGTTGTCGCATGCGGACGACCATTTTTATATCTCCCCTTATGGATCTGACAGCTCCGTCCTCTGTGACGAATTTCATAACCAAAAACTTAGTGCATATCACAGCTGAGAACTCATTGATTGTCTTCCTTCCCAGGATGACGTTGTAGGCTGTGGAGTCTTTTAAGACGACGAACTCCGGCATCCCCGACTTCTTTCCTTCGGCCGACCCTACATAGACTGGGAGGGTAATTACTCGGTCGGGCTTTATGTAGTTGTCCCCAAGGCCTATGACCCCGTGTAGGTAGACCTTGAGATCAACTTCCCTGAGCCCCAAGACATCAAATATGTTCTTGAACATGATATTAGAGTCAACCTTCGTGTCAACGAGGATTTTTTTGACTAGGCTTGTGCCAATCCTTGCCGTAATCACCATGGGTGGGTTCTCCGAGAGGTCAGTAACCATTGATCCTCTAGGCCGTAGGATATCCTAGGGGGCCCTGGATTGGGTCCCTAGGTTTCCTGATGACACGGCCAAGATTTTGACGTCTTTCCTTGTTGCCGACTTAGACTTGGAGGGGATGTCCTGCCCTACCACTACGTTGACAACTACCGTAGGGGCGTCGTACGTGTTCCCTGTGGTCCCTTGCTTTTGTTTCACGGCCCGGCTTGATCCTCCTCGGATCATTTGTGCTCCCATCTTGTCGGTTCCCTTATGAATTGGGAGAATTCAGTTAGCTTCCCCTCACAAATAGCTTGCTCTTGGGCATCTTTCAGGTCAAAACAGTCCTGAGTCTTGTGGCGAAAGCTTTTGTGGTAGTCGCAGTACAAGATCTTGTTCCCGCCTATCATGTCCTTCAACTACCGAGGCTTTGATAGGATCCCCTTGTTCGCGATTTGTTGGTACACCTCCGTTATAGGGGCTGTGAGGGGGGAAGGGTATAATTCGTGAACTTTCCCACCTGAGGAAATGGTTTTGGCTGTTTTGTCGATGCCCCTTCGCTGGGGGCCTCTCTTTGTTTTTTCGAGTAGTCGGGTTGGCGAGGAGGAGGGTTAGTCGGCTGCCGTTTGTTGGCTACCACTACTTGGCTAACTTCCTCATCATTGATGTATTCTCTCGCTACATTCTGAATTTCTTGCATTGTGCAAACAGACTTAGTGGTGAGGTGCTTCCTAAAATCCTCATTTAGTAGACCGTTTGTCAAACACAGGTTGGCTACTGAATCTGTCAGGCCGTCAATCTCCAGACACTCGACATTAAAGCTATCCAAGAACTTCTTGGTCAGTTCGCCAGCCCTTTGTGTGACCCCTAGCAGGTTAATCGGGTGTTTAGCCTTGGCGATGCATGTGGTGAACCGCGCTAAGAAGCTGCGCCGTAATGGACTCTTGCGACAGTGCATTGAACCAATGGATCGTCAGGCATCTCACCGCATCGTCCACCCCCTCGAGGTTCATTCTGGCCTCAAAATCCGTGAGATGTTCTTGAGGGTCCTTGGTCCGTCGTACTTCATGTCCGTTGCTTTGTCGAAGTGTTTCGGCAACCGAACCTGAAGGATGGAGGGGTGAAAAGGGGTTACTCCCATAATGACTGGGCCCCTTTTTTCCTTCCTCCGTTTCCCCAGGTTTTCCCGTGTCCCTCCGTTCTCTCGGGAGTGTGAGAGCGAGTTCGAGCATTGGTTTCAGTTCGCCCGTCATTTCCCTCACAGTTTCTCTCGCGACCTTCCGACCTCCTGGTGGGGGAACGGTTGCGGGACAAGCTTGGGCGCGTGCCCTGCTTCGGGAGGGGCGGTATCGGTCTCGTGCCGCTAGTTCGCGTTCAAGATTCTGCACCCTGTGCCTGAGTTCGTGCATGATCTTTGAGTTGTCATCTCCCGTTCTCCCAAAAGGATGCCTTTCAGGAGATCGGGAGTGTTGGTTTTCTCTTTGCGTCACGAGTCTCGACAGCTCACATGAGGCGCCTACAGAGCTCACCCTGCTCCTCAGGCGAGCTCCTCCTTCTTTGCAGAGCTCGTCCGAGTGCAAGAAAAACGCCGCCAATCCAGGTTCCCACAGACGGTGCCAATATTCGGTTGCTCGGGTCCGGAATGGGTCTGGTCCAATGGATGTTGAGGATCGGTGGGTCGTTGGATGTTTGGCCCGGATGAGCTCTGGGGATGAAAAGGACGAGGCTCTTCGGAGCTGACGAAGTGTGATGGAGTGGGGGGGGGTGGAGAGCCACCTGCAAGGATTCCAACGCTCAAGTTAGTGTCCGTACAAGAGGCGGCTATAGGGTTAGAGTAGGTGACGTACTTAGGGGAGGGGTAGGGCCCTCCCCACTACAAGAAAAGGCAATATTTGTAACAAAAAAATTGTTACAAAAAATTAAAATTTTGAAACAAAAGGAATTTGTAACAAAAAAATGGTCGTTGTAATATGTCCTGTTACAAAAAATTTTTGTAACAAAAAATGAAACTGTTACAATTCAAAGTAATATTTTGTAACAAATTTTTTTATAAAAAAACCAAAATTCGTTACAAAAGTGATAACAAATCTTGATCTTCAAAATATTTTTGGTGACATTATATTTTTTCCTATCATAAAATTTTGTTACAAAATATAACTTGATTTTGTAAAATTTTTTTTTAGTTATAAAAGCACAGTATTTATTTTTTAACAAATTTTTTTAATACAAATTGCATGTATAATTTACCAAATTAATTTTTTAATTAAATGATATATTAATTATTTTACTGAGCAAGTCAATATCTGTATAATATGTAAAAATATAGATAATTCAAACATGCTTTATTTAACTAAAATTGTTTCAAAACAAAATAATATTAGTGACTACATTGATTTGTTCTACAAGTTATATTTTTTACACAAGTTTAACCAAAAGTTAAAAGTCTAACATAGATTAGTGTCTCTATGAATCAAAATATTCTTGAGTCCTTTAGGTAGCATGTTGTTGAGTTAAGAAATCAACTAATTTAAATTGATGATGACAAATATTATTTTATTAGGCTAATAATCCAATTAGTTCATTATTGTGTTTAATTAGTTTTGATCATTTTGTTTAAATGATGCAGGTCAAAATTTAATGTAGCAGTAGCCCAAATAAATGGAATAAAAATCAGAAGCTCCCATAATGTGCAACACTTACAAACAAAGCCCAAAATGAAAATAACAAAAAAATCAAACGGGCTGAGTGGTAAGTGAACAAAATCCAAGCCAAATGCATTTCTCTCAAGCTGATCCCTCCAAGTTGCTACCTCCAAAACCAACGTTCACCTTCATTCGGTCAGACTCAAAGAAAAGAGAGAGAAAGCTTCGCTCATAAGTTTTTCACCATAAAAGAAAGAAAGAGAAAGTTTAATCCAAAAGGCAAAGGTCTAATCACCCAAATCAAACCAATTCAAGCTAAGTCGGAAGTTAAAGGTGATTTATTTCCCTTTGCATGCATTTTACTTTCTTCCCTTCTTCTCAAACTCTCTGCTACTCCAATTTGGGATAAATGGAGAAAGTGATTTCTGATAATCACTGTAGTGAATCAAAGGCCAAAATTATTTCTTGGGGACAAAGTTGTAGCTCAGGAGTTCAGATCTGGGTTTACCATTGAACATCTTTCATCTTTGCTATTCTGATGCATTTAGTCAAGAAAAAAGGGTCTGTTCCGAGATTCCTAAATTGAGGATTAATGAAAGAAAGTGAAAAGGTAAGCTGGTAGCACACAGCTCGAGGAGTTGACCTGGAAGAGAGTATCTCAACAACATGCAAGGAGATACAAAAGAAAATTGTTCATGCTTCTGAAGGTAAAGATAGAGAACTAGGGTTTGAATTTTTTGTTCCAAGAAGTTTTCTCTAAAGATTCCATCAACTTGGACAGTGTTCTCTAGTTAAAGAGTCATTCCACCAGAATGAGGAACTAAATCAGAGTCAAGTGAATCGGGTTCAACCTATAGCAATTAAGGCTGTTGAAGCATCAATCCCCTTCATGTTTTACAGATTGTAATTTTAATTTCAATGTATATCTTTCTGTAATTTTTTGAGTGGTAAAAGGCTGAAAGAGAGAGCTTATGAAAAAGCCAAAGAGTGATAAAAGGCTGGGAGATACACTTGAGTGAAAAGTCTAGAGTGATTTCAGATTTCTTTAGATTGTTTCTTGTGTTGTGTATCTTGTACCAGTGAGGTACCCCTTTCTTAGTTGGGTAAGCACTAAGAGTGAATAGTTAGGTATTAGCATAGCCAAGTCAAGTTAGGTTAGAACTTGAGAGGGGAAGGATTGTGTCAATCCTGTACAATTGGTGTATGTAATACTTTAACTATAGTGGAAATTCCACCACTGTTGTGGTGGAGACTAGATGTAGGTTGCATTGCACAAGGCAACTGAACCAGGATACATAATGGTGTCAGCTTCTCTCTTCCCTTCTCTGTTCTATTTTCTGATATTCATGAGATAAAATGAAATTGTCGCATAAATTTTTTGCTGCTGAGTTCAAACAGAATCAGATTGAAAGTTTGTAATTAAAGGGTTATTTCATTAAAGTAGAAGAAGGTCATAGATTCAACTCCCTTCTCTAAACCTTCTACAACCTTCACATATTGTCACCATTTTAGCACTCTTGTAAATGAAAAAAATCGAAACAAAAAATTAGAATTTTTACACTTTCATAACATTATTAACCAAACTAACAAAGCTTGGAAACTATCAATGTTGTAGGGTCAGCACCAGTTCAAAAATAATAATAATAATAAAGGAAGAGAGAGATACACACACCACATATACTAGAGAGAGAAATATAAGTTCTCCCAATGATATCAGATAATGAAAAACTAGCAATTATAAGATTTAAACTCACATAAAGCATTAAAATATTGCTTAAGCACTAAAATTAAATGAAGTTAAGAGATACATTCATAGTGAAAGCAAAAATTTCTTTCAAGTAATTTCCTCCTTTTTCTTCTAAATTTTCAATTGGAGTGAGGGGATGCCGAATAGAGTTTTTAAGAATGTATTTTCAAAAGAGCAGTGAATTTGCCTAATGAGTAAACTTATTTTGTTAAAATTCAGGCATCAACTATATTGAAGACAGATTGTGTAGCATTTCATACCAAATGTGTGCGGTAACTGGTGAAGAAAGGCATCCCCCAACATAGCTCCTACCTGCAATAGGTATAATCAATGAGAATAAAGGAAAAGAAATGTGAACCGAAGAAAAAAAAAAAGAAAAAGGAGGATATTACTATGTTGGTGATAGATAAATGCTTAGTAACTTTCTTTATCAATCTGGTCTGGCTTATATCATATTCAAAATTAGATTGTCCATGTAAAATGAGCCATGAATTACAGGATATGGTTTGAACTTATTCATAAATACTTTTGAGGAAAATAACAGATGAGATAAAGTAGTAATCTTGATGAAATAAACAGTGTGAATGAAAAGCAATCAAAAGAAGCATTCAAGGTGCCGAAGCCAAACAGAGGAGGTAGAAGAAACCTAACCCCGAATAAAGCCAAAGAATCAACTCCCTTAATACCTCTTAAAATCAATTCCAAATCAACCATCAATCAAGTTCACCATCATTACAATATATCAATCAACCAGCTTAACGGCAATCAATAATCCAATGTAATCCACCAAAATTCAGATTTCACTGTAATTATTTGTCAAACAATTCATGATCCATCAATATCACTAAATCAACAATTCCAATTATATTTTCACGGTCACAATTTAACATTTATTTAATCAATCAATTACTCACAACAATTAAACCTATTTGTAGTTATTTGATAAGCTTTATAGGCATTCTTAAATTAAAACCATTTAAAATTAAACCCCCTACCTTGATGTCGCAAGCGTATTATTTAATGTAACAATTTCACTTAGTCTGAACTCACAACAGCAGCAGCACTTTCCACGAAGGTAATGATAGTTACAGCAGAACAGAGAATTCAAATTGAATAAGAATGGAAAATGAACACAACCCTGGAAAATTCAAAATATGGCATATACTAGAATTAATTCAACACAAGCGTGGTAGTGACAACCGAATGTGAAAATGGACTGTAATCAAGGAAAAGAACACACCAGAATTGAAGTAGCAATATCAGACTCATCAACAGTAGCTTTAACAGTTTCCTAATGGCATCAACACTATCCCCTATGATGGTTCTAGCAGCAAACAGGAAAAATAGAGTAGCAGTACTAAACAAAGACATAGGTTTTCTTACTCATAACAGAAAGAGACTAAGGAAAAAGATGGAAGCAGAGCAAGGATTAAAGCTTACGAATTCAAGAAAGGAGGAATTGGAGTTGAAGCAGCGATTCCCACGGCAGCTCTATCGATGGGAATAGGACGCAACTGTAACGGTTTTGACCCTAATCAACGGCAGCAGTGACGGTGGGGCAGGATGACGCGAGGACGGATCTTATTCTTCCCCTCCTTGTTGCGTTTCTGCTTCTCTGTCTCCTGTGCGTCTCGTGCGTCTCATCGCTTCTCTTCCTTTTGCATGGAATAGCAGCGGCAATGGCCAGAGCACAGCGGTGGCGACTCCCTCAATGGCGACAGAATAGAACGCGACGTTCTCCACAATAAGCCCTAGCAGCGGCGGCAATGGATTGACAGTGGTGGAAACACAGCGGCGCGGACAGCATCTTACCCCTCTCTCGTGTGACAGCTTCGGCCCCCCTCTCTCACCTTCCATGCGATAGCGACGGCAACGGCAGCACCCAACCTGCCGGCGTTGTCTCCCTCCTTCCCTTTCCTCTTCTTCTTATTCTCTGATTTCCCCCCTTCGAGCTCCCCTTGCTCAGATTCTCCCCTGTTTCTTTTCTTCCCCTTTTTAGACGTATATGCGTTTATGTTTTGTGAAATTAGGTTAGGTCCTATCTCTCCCTCAACCTCTAAGAGGAGCAGTATACATAAGTTACTTGGAGAGTAAGCTAAATACATATATACATATATACAAATAAAAAACCAAAATATACCCAAGGACTACTTCGCTTTCCAAGATCCAGACGCTTAGTGAGGAGCCTCTCGACCTGCATCTGAAAAACAACAATACAATATGGAATGAGAACCGGAGGTTCTCAGCATGGTAAAAGTGCCACGTGTATAATAAATAAGGTCCTGAGAATGCCATAGGCAATCCTAGAACTCCGTTATTCAATTATCCAACTTAAGTACTAAACAGAAGCCATAAATAGGGGCAGGTATTCTAAATCTACCTAACTTACTCAAATTCAATGCTAATCTAATACCCAACCATTTCTCCATTTCCTCCATTTCCTCCGTCAATCATAATGCAACAGAAACAAGCAACCAAACAAGTTCACGCACAAGTAATGATCAAATAGTACAAATAGCAAGTATAACAAATAGCAGGTAATATATATCAATTAGGCATACCCAGGAAATGCATAGCAATCAATACAAACAAATGCATATGATGCATGCCTGTCCTATGGCTGATGGGGCCCATCTGTCGGTTATCCAGCCAACCCGACAAGTCTGAAAACCTTAGATTGTCCCCCGTCGCGCATCCCCAAGAGTCTATGCATAGAGTTCACATTCAATCATCATATAAATCACTCAATGGGGGTTATCCATACCCGGGAATTTATACGTGCCCGGTCACCCTGACGACGTAGGGTTAACAGAGTATCGAGAATCAACCTGGAACACGTGGTGGCGAGCCACGGTTTTTACCCAGGGAAACTCGTATCTCAGATATCATCATTCATAAGCCATTTCATAATCATAATCATTATTTAATCATTCATCAAGCCATGGTAGGTTAACTTCTTTTATCAACAACTTCCCTTTCACATTTTTCATCATCATTCCCTTATAATTCATTACGTTTACCCTTTCCGGGTCCTGACCAAACCATTTACCAACCTCTTCTCAACCTTTTTAATATCGATTAATCTTAAAATCAACCCAAATCTAACATTAAATCATTCACGTAATACGAAGATTAATCTTTGACTTCTCGGACCCATGACTATCACTAAGACATTCTCGACACTCTATTTTCTTTTCTGTTTCTAATATAGCAAATGAAATCGGAATTGCATAAACTTTATGTCCAGGCGTTCATATTGAAATAATATTTCTAAAAAAAACTAAAGATCATAGTTTTCTAATTTCTCTAGTCTCAGGAATAAAGGAAAAACCGTGACTGCTCTGCAGTGCATAAAACCAGAAAAACAGTAGCAGCATGTGATATTCAAAATTCAATATAAAATTCAAGTTAAATCCAATGACTTTAAAAATTAATGTAGTTACACTTCACTCATCCAGGTTTCTTTCTCAATTGGTTCTGAGTTAATATCATTTTTAATAAAGAAGTTACATTACCTGGAAGTTAAGTAAAAATGAGTCAAAATCTGTTTTTGAAACCAACAAGCTTAGTACCTTTCAATTTGAATAACTTTTATTACAAAACTCCAATTAAGCTAAATTTTGATTTGGAAACTCCTAGATCATCCAGAAATAACTGTGTCTTGGTTGCAACCCAATTGCTATTCAATTCTAAGAGTTACAAGTATTGGAAGTTGATGCATAGCTTGCTGAAATCTGTTTCTTTTCAGTTTTGACCACCAATATTCAAAAATTCACAACTCCCAATCCTTAACTCTCAAAATTCTGAAGTTTTAGAGCAATAAAGCAAGTTAATCAAATTTTATAACAAAATTAGTTTCACTCCAAAAATCAACTCGTAGAAGTCGCAGCAAGACAAACAAGTTGCTGTTCTATTTAACCTTTTCTGCTGCAGGACAGATTTAACAATCTAACTTTAAAAATTTGCCATAAATTGTATATTTAACAAAAAGGTCCCAAATTTTCCAGTTTAGTTCCCTATATTCCCAAGTTTAGCCCAAACTTGGTCTCATGCAATTCTGACCATTACATAATTAAATCAAATAGCCCCAAAGTAAGCCTTGTCACCAACAAAGCTCCAAGTAATCCAAATTCAAGTCCAATGCATAAACACCCTCTTAAACTACACCTAATACACATATATATGTTTCAATTCAGTTTTCTATTACCAAAAACAAGATTGAGCTAGGGTTAGGGTGTTCTTACCATACCCATATGCTCAATAGCTTGAGCCCACAAGTTCCGGAAGCTAACTTGAACCTAGAACATAGAAATTGGACAAGATTCACCATAGGTTTCTAAGTTTACCAAAGAAAGAGGGATAGGGATTTTGAACTTAATAGGAGGCTTACCAGTGAAATTATTCGGATAGAAAGGTAGAGCTCAACGCGCTGAGCGCGTGGCCGTGAACGGTGCGGCGATCGGAGCCCGGACGGAAGAGTTATGGTGGATCAAAGGAGGTTAAGGGTTTGGGGGCTCTTCTTTCTCCCCAAATCTGTTTTGCTGCGTTGCATGCAAATGGGGGAAGAAGGAGCTGCTGTCTTCTTTAAGTGTTTGGGTCCGGTTGGACCCACGAGCTCGGTTTGGGCTCCGGTTCAACCGGTTCGGTCCTTCCGGTCCGATTTTGGGCCAAATTTTCGAAATTGGTATCAAAATTTTCGTTTTGACGAGCTCTATCCTATTTTGATACTAGTTTTGTATTTTTAATTTTTCTATTTAAAATTTGATTTATTGACTAATTATTTTCCGATTTTAGCGGGGTTTACATTCTACCCACCAAATTAGGAATTTTGCCCTCAAAATTCAGATTCAATTATCTGAAAAGAGGTGTGGGTAGTCCTTTGGCATATTCAGAGTTTCTTGAAACCGACTTCGTCACTCGATACGTCCATCTCCTTTCATTTAAGCTGGCTTAGGTTGTAAGACATGAATTTGATTTAGAGGCATGCTTCAGAAGTTACGATATACGGAGTATGTTGGAATAGGTTCGAAAGGTGCGACAAAAACTATTTGGCACGCCACTGACCATCAATACTCTCCAAAATTTGAAATAGGCTAACTTGGCGGGATTTAACTTCTTAGATCTGCCTATCTCTTTTGTCGGCTCCCATAATGAGAATCTTTACTCAAATTTGCGTAACTTTTCCTTTGTTGTCTCGGCTATCAAATTCAGGAATTAAGACATTTGATGTTCCAGTTTCCAATTAATTCAAGGCTGTTTAGCATACTGTAGAGTCTCACCTTCTCCCTGATGTATAGTCTCGTTGGTATTCCTAATAAGTAGTTTGCTCCGATGGGCAAAACGGACTTGATCACTTGATCCACGATTCCCTAATAGTATCACCTTTTGTCTTAGACCTTGGCAATCTATTACGAAATCGATAGCTATTCCCTTTTACCTTTAATGTAGAACCTTCGACAGCTGTGGCATTTCGAATGATTTCTGGTGGTCTCTCATTTCTTTCTCATACGTCAAACTTGTAATCACATAGATTTCCACCTCGTTCTTCATTTCTGTCTGCTCAAAATATCTTCTTTGATTCGTGGTAGGTTTTAGAAATCTCAAGGTAACTTTGAAAATTTTCTCTTGTAAGCTTCGAACAACAGTTTCTTTTTTCAACTTTCGACCTCAACACATAACCCTCTCTTGGTGTCTTCTGGATTCAACCGGTTTCAGTACTCTTAGTAGCCCCTTATCACCGTTATTGCACTCCTTAAGTCTTTGACTTTACAATCTCTCTTTCGACATTAAACATATAAATCTTTTCTTAGTTCCCTTTCGTTTGCCAGACTTCGACATCCTCGGTAGGTCTTTATCGTCCCCTCACGCTTCCTGCATTTCGTCTTTGCTATGTTTTAAAACCGCAATAGATTTAGTTTGACTCCTTTAGCTATATCCTTAATATTCAATTTAAAGTTCCAACTTATCTAGCCTTTCTTTCTTCGAAATTTATATCCAAGCATTTCTCCAGAAACTTCTTACTCAGGGCATCCGTTACCACTTCACGATGTTGTATTTACACGTATCCTAAACCCCTCTGGTAATGTATCGCACTAATTCCGAGTTGTTAAATAAGTTCGGGTATTCTAATTACTGGATTTGGGGTTAATCCTTCTCTTGGAGTTTGAAAGCTCTCTTCATATTCAGGTATCTATGTAACCGGTGTATTTCTAGCGCATTAAACTAATCATAGGCTTTGTGGTCGACAAGAATTTAAAGCTCCAAAACTCTTTTTGACGGCGCACGCTTACCTGCTTCATCTTCCGTATCCAAAAGTCATGCTCTTAAGGAACCAACATCTCCACAGTCATAACTATATTTTATACGTGATACTAATATAGGCTCAAGTTAATTTTCAAAAGAACATTAAGCTCGAAAAATGAATGAGCAATACAAACGGTGTTCGTAATGAGTCAGAAAGGAAATCTTGTACACGGTTAATCAGGATTATACCGAAATAATGGAATACACAAGGAGAGGAACTTGGGTGCATCTCAAGAAAAGAGTTCAAATTAGAGACCTTTTGTAGGAAGAATAGAGCGTACAGAGTCAAAGAAGTCTCAGCTGATTCTGAAGAACATGGTTTGCGAATAGGGGCAACTCTAGTAATAGCGAGCATACAAGATTCAAGGATTACGCGCTTATACCAAGACAAGCTCAGACTCATCCTGGAAGAAACAATATTCATTCGCACAAGGAGTAAAGTTAGAAAGGTAGTCAAGCTATTTAGGAAGAGCTCCGGATCGAATGTCAATGTAGGTTTCAAAAGAAGGATTAGATCAAATCGCGAAGATTCGTTAGCACACTCTCTCTGCATAAGGTTTCCTACCGTTCTCTTCCTTCTTCTCTCCTTCAAAAGTCTAACCACCCCTCTAAGGTAGCTAAGTGTCACTCCGTCTCAATAACCAATAGTTTTTGACTAATTATCGACTTGGACCTCATGATTACTGAAACTTGTCATACATCACGAATGAGTATTACATATTAACTGTATGCAAGGAAATTAGAAATTCAACTGATGGTTTAAAATTACCTCGGCTATGAGAATTAAATTCAGTTGCATCCCGATTTTCTTTGTATGGACAATTCCAAGACATATGCCATGGTCTCCCGCACTTGTAACATACGCCTAATCCGGCCCTGCACGGTCTGTTTGGATGGTACTTCTTGCACCTTGGGCACCTTAAATTATCCAGTTGAGTACTAGTTTTCCCTTCAGCATTCGGATCCAGACGGTTATCGTTCCTTCGGTCAGTGCTCCAGCGCTGAGAATGTGAAGCGACAAAGCGATTCTTTTTGAAAATTTGGCTCCTCGGTGTAATCTTTCCCTTTTTCTTTGTGAAGGGTTCTCGGTGATCACTTCTTGCTACCTCAGCCCTCCTTGAGCTTTCTCCCGTTGCCTGACCCACGTTAACCTGCTCCAGATAACTCAGTGGTACCCTTGTATTCGGAGCATTATGTCCACCTTCATATTCATTATCATCATTGTTGCCAGTTCCAGCTTGTGGTTGCATCCCATCCATTACTCGGATGGTCGCGACAGCAACAGTACCAATGGCAGCAGCAACACTCGTCATTGCAGTCATGATATCGGTCAAACTATCTATTGGTATGGTTACCTCATTAGCTCGCCGTCTTTGACCTCGATTACGCTCACGACCGCGCCCACGAGATGCCATTTGGTTCCTGTTCACACCAAACAAGTGATATCAAGGTGATCAGTCTCAATATCTCTAGTTTAGTATTTCAAAGTCCCAAATGCATGCTCATGAGCATTCATGCCTCATATATCAGTTAGATACCCTAAATAGCATGTATAGACACCCAGAGTATGCCCAGAGGCATAATCAGTCCGTCCCTCAGGCTCTATAGGAACGAACTGCTCTGATACCATAATGTAACACCCTACCATACTTAATCTTATGCTTAAGTCATAAGACTGAGTTAGTAAGGTATTACGACCTCTAAGAATAGTAATATATATATAATAATAGAGAAAAGATACTTAACTAGGAGCCTTGAAAAACGGGTAAAACAAAATCGCAAAACAAAAAGCGCAACGCTCAGGAAAGAATTACTTGCGTGCTAAGAAACCTAATAGGAACATGATAAAGTTAAGCAAAAGAATAAAGGAAAGCCAAGGGAACAGCATAACTAGCCCCTGACTTAGCCTGCGAAGCTAAGGCTGGCCAGAGGATATATATATATATATACATATGAACATACATAGGTATCCCCAAAATATACCAAAATACCAAAATAAACTCCTATCTCTCCCTCAACCTCTAAGAGGAGTAGTATACATAAGTTACTTGGAGAGTAAGCTAAATACATATATACATATATACAAATAAAAAACCAAAATATACCCAAGGACTACTTCACTTTCCAGGATCCAGACGCCTAGTGAGGAGCCTCTCGACCTGCATCTGAAAAACAACAATACAATATGGAATGAGAACCGGAGGTTCTCAGCATGGTAAAAGTGCCACGTGTATAATAAATAAGGTCCTGAGAATGCCATAGGCAATCCTAGAACTCCGTTATTCAATTATCCAACTTAAGTACTAAACAGAAGCCATAAATAGGGGCAGGTATTCTAAATCTACCTAACTTACTCAAATTCAATGCTAATCTAATACCCAACCATTTTTTCATTTCCTCCATTTCCTCTGTCAATCATAATGCAACAGAAACAAGCAACCAAACAAGTTCACGCACAAGTAATGATCAAATAGTACAAATAGCAAGTATAACAAATAGCAGGTAATATATATCAATTAGGCATACCCAGGAAATGCATAGCAATCAATACAAACAAATGCATATGATGCATGCCTGTCCTATGGCTGATGGGGCCCATCTGTCGGTTATCCAGCCAACCTGACAAGTCTCAACCCAATTGCTATTCAATTCTAAGAGTTACAAGTATTGGAAGTTGATGCATAGCTTGCTGAAATCTGTTTCTTTTCAGTTTTGACCACCAATATTCAAAAATTCACAACTCCCAATCCTTAACTCTTAAAATTCTGAAGTTTTAGAGCAATAAAGCAAGTTAATCAAATTTTATAACAAAATTAGTTTCACTCCAAAAATCAACTCGTAGAAGTCGCAGCAAGACAAACAAGTTGCTGTTCTATTTAACCTTTTCTGCTGCAGGACAGATTTAACAACCTAACTTTAAAAATTTGCCATAAATTATATATTTAACAAAAAGGTCCCAAATTTTCCAGTTTAGTTCCCTATATTCCCAAGTTTAGCCCAAACTTGGTTTCATGCAATTCTGACCATTACATAATTAGTTACAGCATATGCAATACCACCACAACACAACTCTACATCCTTATTAACAAACACCAATCCTAATCCATCATAAATAAATATAAGAGCACACCATTAATAACTTCCACATCTCATAATTAGCCCCAAAGTAAGCCTTGTCACCAACAAAGCTCCAAGTAATCCAAATTCAAGTCCAATGCATAAACACCCTCTTAAACTACACCTAATACACATATATATGTTCCAACTATTACCACTATTACCAAAAACAAGATTGAGCTAGGGTTAGGGTGTTCTTACCATACCCATATGCTCAATAGCTTGAGCCCACAAGTTCCGGAAGCTAACTTGAACCTAGAACATAGAAATTGGACAAGATTCACCATAGGTTTCCAAGTTTACCAAAGAAAGAGGGATAGAGATTTTGAACTTAATAGGAGGCTTACCAGTGAAATTGTTCGGATAGAAAGGTAGAGCTCAACGCGCTGAGCGCGTGGCCGTGAACGGTGCGGCGATCGGAGCCCGGACGGAAGAGTTATGGTGGATCAAAGGAGGTTAAGGGTTTGGGGGCTCTTCTTTCTCCCCAAATCTGTTTTGCTGCGTTGCATGCAAATGGGGGAAGAAGGAGCTGCTGTCTTCTTTAAGTGTTTGGGTCCGGTTGGACCCACGGGCTCGGTTTGGGCCCCGGTTCAACCGGTTCGGTCCTTCCGGTCCGATTTTGGGCCAAATTTTCGAAATTGGTATCAAAATTTTCGTTTTGACGAGCTCTATACTATTTTGATACTAGTTTTGTATTTTTAATTTTCCTATTTNTTCATTAT
Organism: Arachis ipaensis; assembly: GCF_000816755.2. Taxonomy (NCBI): domain Eukaryota; kingdom Viridiplantae; phylum Streptophyta; class Magnoliopsida; order Fabales; family Fabaceae; genus Arachis; species Arachis ipaensis. The sequence goes on along the minus strand of NC_029794.2, from coordinate 2,785,606 downwards.
GTTAATTTTAAAAAATTTAAAGTTTTACATTTAATATGTTGAAAGAAAATTTTTTATTAGTTACAAAAAATATTTGAATTTTGTGACAAATAAATAACTTGTTACAAAATAGTGCATTTTGTTACAAAATATTTAGAACTTTTGAAACAAATAGATATTTTGTTACAAAATATTTTAAATTTTTGCAACAATATAATCTTTTGTTACAAAACATTATAATATTTTGCAACAAAACAACAATTCGATACGCCAACATAATTTGTAACAAAAAAAATTACATTATTACAAAATATTGAAATGTTTGTAATAATAACTAATTATTGTTACAAAAAAATCATAATTTATAACAATTTTAAATTTGATACAAAATTTTTGTTACAAATACTCAATTTTATTGTAGTGCCTGACCCTCTTTTTTAGAAGGGAAATGCTAGTTGTACAATATTAATCAGCCTTTAATCAGCCTTTAATCAGATTTAAATAATATTTAATTATTTTTTTAGTGTAACATGTTCCTATTTTGTAGATACATATCTATAATTAGATTTTAATTTAAATTTAAATTTTAAAATTCACCCACTTCATTGGTGGTTACGGTGACTTTGTTTTACTTTCGTAACTTCACGTAACAGATACAATTTTTTAAATTCCTTATTCTACGGGATATTCACACGCATTAGTGAATCCCAAACCAAAAAGGACGCTCCCAGCTGAATTCTCCATCTCGTCTTCATTGGTGAAGACTATCACCATCTTCTAGCTGAAACACTCTCTCATTTTGCATTGGTGAAAGGTATCATTATTTTTCACACATGTGTTTATGTAATTTGTTAAGAAATATCATGTTCAACATTTTTAATTATATTTTAATTTAAACATAAAAACACTCTGCTGATTTAATTGAAACAAGGTTGATCTTATTTAATTTTATTAATAAAATTGTTGCAAATAAAGTATATAATCAACAATTAATTTAAAATTGTGTTGTTATTTTTCGATTATAATACATATGATAGTATGATATTTTATACAAAATATTTTTAAAACACATCTAAAACCAGTCAACTTTAATAATACAATATAAATGTTAATAATACAATTATGAATGGTCGAATATAATTATATACATAAACTAAAATATTTTCAATTATAGTTTCTTTTTCAATTGTAACACATCTAAAATATTAAGTTATACAAAAAATATTTTTAAAACACATCCAAAATCATAAATCTAAAATTTAAATTTAAACATTAAAAAATAATTGTAACACATCTAAAATTATGAAGTTATACAGAAAATATTTTTGAAACACATCCAAAATCATAAATCTAAAATCTAAATTTAAACATTAAAAAATAATTGTAACACATCTAAAATTATGATGTTATATAGAAAATATTTTTAAAACACATCCAAAATCATAAATCTAAAATTTAAATTTAAACATTAAAAAGACAGCGTTGTAAATGAGCTCCGAAAAGGAGGAAGGCAGCGTTGAGGATGAGCGCGGAAGAGGATGAACGACAGTGGAGGATGACTTCTCGATGTACACCTCTGAGTTTTCCATGTGCGCCTCTGAATTTTCGACATGGCGCAAACGTGACTTCTCTGCTTCTTTGAGTGTTTTGTACGAGTTTAATTAATAATTTGATAGTTTAAGGTTTATTTTATATTTTTAAAATCAAAATTTTGAATTTTGAATAATTTGATTTTTAGATATGTATTTAAATTATAATATATTAATAATTAAATATATTAAATCTGAAACAAAAATTTAAAATTTAAATTTTAAATTTCAGTTTTTTTAGATTGTATTTTGAATGTGTATTTAATTTTAAAAAGACAATAAATCTATTCATAATTTTTAGTTGTGTTTGTTTTAATTTTTTTTAATTATTGTAATAAAAGGCTGAATGTTGTACAATTTTTAAAGGATACCTAGTTGAACCGTTTTTAGAAGGACCCGGCAGACCCTCTTTTTTAGAAGGACCGAAACATTAACAATAATTTTTATTTGATTCTATGATACCACTTATTTTATCATGTAATATATTTTAACAATGAGATAGAATATTAAAAATAGACTTATTTTAATAAAACTTATATATATATATATATATATAATTATGAGTTTCACTCATAAACTTACATAAATATTATGAATATAAAAGTGATTTTGACAAGGATTAATTATAGATATGCATGAATGTGGACGACTCTTCGGAGAATTACTGGATTCGCATATTAATCAGAGAATGGGTGCAACTCTGCATCTTTTTGTACATAGGGTATGCATATATATCCAAAGATACAATACTGTCAATACCACTTCAATTCTCTAAACAGTACAATATAAAGTTACTAAAATAATATGAAATCTTTTATAGTTGAATTTTATTTAATAAAATCATTATAATTTGTCTTTTGGTGACTTAAAATCATTATAATTTAAAATAACTAATTTGGCCTTCTAATTATAAACATAAGAAATATTGTCTATAATTATAATATGAAATAAAAATTTTTTGGATTTAATGAAACACTTTAAACTTTAAAAACTAAAATAAGATTACGTCCAAACCTAAGAAACTAATTTAATATTTTACTCATAAAAATAAGTGGTACAGATTATTTTTTGTTATTGTTTGAATTATTTAGCAGAGTAAAAATATAAAAAAATTTCAGGTTAATAAGGATGGAGAAAGTTAATGAGATGTGATCTTGGTGGGTATGTAAAATATATATTTTTATCTATAATAATTTTATTGTTGGTGGTTACTTTTAAGATTTTCATGATATGATAAAGTATTTTATAGGAGAGAATGTTATTGAAAAATCTGATGGTGAAATTATTATTACAAGTCTCCAATTTTTTCGGGAGGAATTACCGGCCAAAGAAGAAGACATTGTAATCTTTATATTGACAACAAGAGTATAGTAGAGTGGCTAAACGAAGAGGAAAATAAGTCTTGGAAGCAATGAAAATTAAGAAATAAAGTTCATAGAATAAAGCATTTGATACAAAATATTGAGGTAAAAAATAGGAACATTGGAAATTTTAAAGTAAGAAAAAAATAGAAGAGTGTGACTTTAATAAACAATAACTATTGGATGAAATTGATCACGTAAATATAAGTGCATGGCAATAAGAGTGGGATGAATAAAGTGAGTAGGTAAAATTAGAATGATATGAATAGTTAGCGTAATAAAATTATTTGAAAGAAAATCAAAACAAGACAAACATAATATTTAAAATACTCAACAACAGACATGAATAGATTTATTTCTATTTTGTTATTATTATATATTTTATCATAAAATGATAAAATAAAATCTACATATAAATAATCTTTCATAAATATAAT
>NC_029794.2:2776595-2781697 GCF_000816755.2 Arachis ipaensis | reverse complement strand
GTTGTTATAATTTATTTTTAATATTTATTTATATTTTAATATATATTTTATATTAAATTATTAATAATTTATTTAATAATTAATTTTAGTATATACTTAATACAATAAATTCATCCATGAAGGATGATCACATCATAAAATTCAAATGTATCATTAGACTATTATATTCTTTGATATATGATGTACAAAGAGTTTCTACATGTATAAATACGTTAGTGTTTGCTTTAACTCCAAAGCTTTTGTAGTCCGCCAATCAAGTTATAATATCTTAGAAATTTTACAAATAATTAAAAATAGCTGAGATCATACTTTTTTTTTGTTTATATTATTTTATAAGCTAAATATATTTTATAACTGTTTATTCGTTATGATATTTTATAATAATGAATATAAAATTTTTTATCGGTTATGTATTAATTATATAATAGTTTCAATATCCGAATTATATAACGATTACGATGGAATTATAATGAATTTAGCTAGCGTTAAATGTAAAAACATAATATTGAAAAACTAAACTGCAACACATGTAGGGTTAGTAATAAATAGAATAGAGTAGGATTTGGACTGTACTCTAATTTTACTCTCTGAGTTAAAAAATTTTTTAAAATTTTATCCTACTTTATTGTGGGTTAAAATTTTTTTAACATTAACCCTACCCACACCCTAAAATTCTAAACCCTATTCTACTTTATTCTACCTGCAGAAAAATAAAAAAATTTTAAATAAATATAAAATTCAATCATTCTAAATTTCATATATATTAATAAAATAGAAAATAAAGAACTAAGCTTAAATTAAAATTAAAAAAATATATTTTAAAAAAATCTAACATAAAATTATAAATAATATGAACATCAATTAATTTAGTAGTTATTTCAAATTTTTATAAGAAAAAAATTGTGGAGTCAATATTCATTTTTTTTTTTTACTACATACATAACTTTTACATATATATTATATAAGAGCAATGCTAGAGGGTCAGCAACTTTTATGATTAGTAGTCATCAAATAGCCATCAATAATGATTTAATGGTATGAGATTTCATCCAATGGCTCACCTTTCTCTGCTGGTTATATACTGGCCAAAATTCAATAAAATTACTGACCCTAGACTTTTTCATTATATAATATATTAGAGATGCCTATAGAATAAGATAGGGTAATGAATAAACAACTTTACCCGAATAAATTGATCCGAATTAGTTTCACAAATAAAATATATATTGCCTGCCCTAGAAACATGGCCATTAATTGATGAGATTTGTTTGCTTTCGTCTGAAAAGTTCTACCGTGGCACTATAGCACGCTATATATGAATCTATCATCTCCTCTAATCTTTTGTACATGATTCCCCAGTAAATTCTTTGTACTTTAGCTAATGTCTTTGTACAATCACAAGACCGAATTAACAATTTTTCTCTTCTCTCATATAATTTTTCTTTGTACTTTGCTACTTTCTGCGGTTAAATCCGTTACTTAGTTTTGTTGACAAGTACGGTCATCTAATTTGTTTTAACTCTTCACGAAGGTATTTTAGTTTATTTGCTAATTTTTCTTTTTCATCTAGAGCTTCACTCTGTGAAGCCTGAAAAACCAAATATGAACAAACTTTAGGATGCTATACGAAAATAACAACTGGAAGCTAATGCCAATAATTGAAAAGCATGTAATAGCATAATGCTCCAAATCAAAAGTATTTCCTATTTTCACAATAAGATTTTATGACATGTTAGGAATCAGAGTAAAAGTTGAATTCCAGTGCCATCATGAAGAACGATGCCAGCACAGAAAACAGCAGAACTGCATTAGCAGGTGAAAGAAAGAAAGATCAGACTGAAAAAATCTACTTTTAAGAGTCGCTTTCTCTGTTTTAAGTTTTTTCTGTGCCTCCTCACTGCTTCAAGATCTGACCGAAGAAGATCAATGTTCTTCTGCAGACTCAAATAGTACTCCTTTGATCTTTTGTATAACTCCTGATTTAAATTCGCCTGCAAAACTCAACAGTTTCAAAGAAAAAATGATAAATAAATAACAATGAAGTAATCACCAGGAATCAAATAACTGACTAGCATTATTAAATCAAGTGAGGAATAACCTAAGAGAGAAATATTTTTGCCTGACATATTTGACCAGTTTATCAATGACTATCTTTTCTAGAATATAGCACAGTATTTGTAGAGAGAACAGGATGAGTGGCACCATTGACTTCACAAAGGAGGACGTAAGAACGCCTCTACGTCCTCCAACAGAGGAAAAAAAAAGAATAAGAAGCAAAAAATACAATATTAAAAAAGATATTTCTATATTTTTGAAGCAACATTTCAATGTCAATTAAAAATTTTTGGTATTCTTTTGTTTCTGGCAAAAATTCAATCCCCAGTAAATTCTTTGTACTTTAAGCTAATGTCTTTGTACAATCTTTCTGATCACAGGTAATTTTTCTCTGTCCTTTGCTACTTCTGCTGTTAAATCCTTTAGCTAATGTCTTTGTACAATCATAAGACCGAATCACCAATTTTTCTGATCTCATGTAATTTTTCTTTGTACTTTGCTACTTTCTGCGGTTAAATCCGTTACTTAGTTTTGTTGACAAGTACGGTCATCTAATTTGTTTTAACTCTTCACGAAGGTATTTTAGTTTATTTGCTAATTTTTCTTTTTCATCTAGAGCTTCACTCTGTGAAGCCTGAAAAACCAAATATGAACAAACTTTAGGATGCTATACGAAAATAACAACTGGAAGCTAATGCCAATAATTGAAAAGCATGTAATAGCATAATGCTCCAAATCAAAAGTATTTCCTATTTTCACAATAAGATTTTATGACATGTTAGGAATCAGAGTACAAGTTGAATTCCAGTGCCATCATGAAGATTGAAGAACGATGCCAGCACAGAAAACAGCAGAACTGCTAATGAAAGAAAGAAAGATCAGACTGAAAAAACTTATTTAAGAGTCGCTTCCTCTGTTTCAAGTTTTTTTCTGTGCCTCCTTAGCTGCTTCAAGATCTGACCGAAGAAGATCAATGTTCTTCTGCAGACTCAAATAGTACTCCTTTGATCTTTTGTATAACTCCTGATTTAAATTCGCCTGCAAAACTCAACAGTTTCAAAGAAAAAATGATAAATAAATAACAATGAAGTAATCACCAGGAATCAAATAACTGACTAGCATTATTAAATCAAGTGAGGAATAACCTAAGAGAGAAATATTTTTGCCTGACATATTTGACCAGTTTATCAATGACTATCTTTTCTAGAATATAGCACAGTATTTGTAAAGAGAACAGGATGAGTGGCACCATTGAATTCACAAAGGAGGAGGTAGAAGCGTTTTTGAATGAGGAGATGAAGAAGGGGAACAACCCCTCTACATCCCAACCCCTCTACATCCCCCTTCGTGTACTCAATGGTGACACACTCAAAGGGCTCGGCGCTTCTAGCATCACTTGCGGCATCCGTGCGGGTGGGATGGGATGAAGATCGCGTCCTTATCCTGCCTCCAGTGGCTCCTTGTCTCACCATCTTGTCAGCTCCGATCCTTCAACGCTTATCCGAGAATAATTCTTCTGAACCCACCTTCTAAAACGAAAATTATTATCACTGTCAGTGAATTAAATTGATTTTGAAATTAAATATAAAATATTATTAAAGTTGAGATTAAAATTTTAGTATCAATCTCTAAACTAACAAATATAATACTAAATTTTAATTTTCCAATCTCTATTTCAATATCTCAAAACAAACTCTATTTTGAGATTTGTCGGAAAAGAAAGATGAGGAGAGTGGGGTGTTGTGTTGGCGCGGTGGATGGAGCATGAAATTTGAATTGGCTAATCATCCAACGATAAAATAAAATAAATAGTGATTTTGTTTTTATAACTTGAGGCCTAAATAGTGATTTTGTATTATTATTTTTTTTTTGGTCAGAAGTGATTTTGCTTTTATAACTTCAGGCTCATCCAAGGGTGATTTGGTACATTTAGGCCCATCCAAATTTGGCAATTTGCATGGAGACTAGAGTGGACAACTAGTTATTACAAAATCATAATTAATTCAATTTCTATAGGAGCATGAAAGAAAATTATGACCAAAACAAAAAATTAGTAATAATAATAAGTCCCTTTCATGTTTATTTAAAGCAAAAAATAATTTTTAATAATAAAAAATTGATAAAAAGACTTTCATTACTTATTTATTCGTTATGAGTTTATTTGGTAGTGCGTGATTGTTTGATTATGATAAATTATGAAGTATTTTAAGGACAATTAAATAATATTTTAAGAGTTAGACAAGAATGATAGTAAAAAAAGGAGAAGCATAATAGATGATTAATTGATTTTTTTGCTATCATTTGACACATATAAATAAAAAAGAATAACAGAATCTTCAAAAGTCAAGAAAGAGGAATTGTGGATGTTAGCAATAAATTGTAGGTGAGATATAAAGAGTGGAGCAGAATTGATTTTAATAGTTGTTAATGACCATATCAAAAATGACTATAGATTGATTTTTGTATTTATTTACTGACTTTTTTTTATATAGATTCATTGATTAGTAAAATTTATTGTACAATATATTGTAACGACTAAAAATTTATTCATATCTTTGAACTGCAAGACTAATCTCTATAATAGTAATTGAAATTAAACTCATTATATATAAATATAGTTACATGGTGTACCAACTAAATTGATATATAACCATATTATTTATACATAAAAATTAGTCATTAAAATATTCATATACAATATATATTAAATGATGAAATATTCATTAAAAATATGTGAAACAAAACATACACAGGTATAAACGAACACATATATTAAGGGTTAATACTTTTTTATTTTATGAATTAGAAAGTGAAAAGAAAATTTTTAATTAACTAATATTAACTAATTTTAGTATTTAGGTTTAGGATTTAAATTAAGAATATATGATTTAAAGTCTACATTTTAATACAAACAAATTAATTTAAAAAAAAAATGCCAATGAATAATAGCTCAAATGGCATAAATTTTCCGTACTCATTTAAGAGGTTGCGGGTTCGAGTCTTCATATCTTTGGTTAAAAAAAAATTTCATTAATTAAAATAAATTC
>NC_029794.2:2766871-2776525 GCF_000816755.2 Arachis ipaensis | reverse complement strand
CATGTATATCAGTATATATATAAATTAACGGTTATTTTTATTCAATCACTACACAAGGTACATACTCTCTCACATTTATTTATTTATATATAAAAACACCGCTTATACGAGATATAGTAGCTAATAAACAAGCTACTCTAATCTCCCGTCTCCACAATTTAACTTGTCCATTTATTCTCCTCGATTAACACTAATAACGATTCATCGGATCATATAAGTACCTTATTTTTTTATTATTTAATTTTAAAGGGCACTAGTAGTAGTGAGGTGTGTTTTGAAGTGGTGTGGAAATTCCGGTAGCATGATATTGACTTGTTGGTCAACAAGTTGCTTGATATCCATAGGGTGCACGAATGATGGATTGGTAGCAGCATACGAATTTATTGCATTTATTTGATTCCATGCTTCTGTGGGATGGAAATCATCCCAAAACACGTACTCTTTCCTATTATTGCATGGTTCTTCATTTTCAATACACTCTCCACTCCACCCCGTAACACAGCAACCAACTGTTGAAACCGTAAAGCCTACAGATATACGTACAAAACATGAGTCCATACAGTATTTTATACAAAAAAGAACACGTATTATAATATTACGTACCAGGTGCATTGGTATTTGCAATGGCAACTGCTGTAGAGTCTATAAAGATGGATTTGGAATAAGGAGAGAGGTTGAAATTGAGAGTATCCACCAGTGATACTAGCTTGCTATTGAAAATGGACACTGCTTCATTTCCCTCTTCATAACAAGATCCGTTTGTTCCAAAAGTTCTGATGGAATTTGGAGTGCAACCTACAAGGCCCAACCCAACTATCACCAACTTTCTTGCTCCAACATCAATCAGATCCTACACCAAACAAACAATAATAATTAATCAGCAGAGAACTATAACAATGACCCTTAGCTCAAGTGGCATATGCTCTTTTTTTTTATCATGAGGCTTGAACAGGTCTTGAGTTCAAGCCTCATGTAGTGCAAACTTGATCAATTCTATAAGATATAACATAGCATATAAATTAAAGTAGAGTTGGTTTGAATGAATACCAGTAAATTGTGTTCTAAGTGTTGAATGAGAAGTTGTGCATATTGATGAGGGGTATAGATTTGGCTTGTTGGGTACAATTGTGACAGGAAATAATTGTTTATGTAATCATTGTTGCCAATGTTCACATAATACAAGCATTTGCTAAGATATTCCTGAGCTTTGTTCATACTTCCGAGTGTGCTGGCGATTCTGGAAACAATTACTCTGTGATGTGCTATCTGTAGTCCTAGACTGACCACAGCACCCTACCACCCAATGTATATATAGTTACTAAACTATATGTTATATTTAAGTTGAAGAAATAATAAAAGAAAAGAAATTAATTACTGTATGAGAGCCACTCTCCACAAGAATTCCAGCAGCACCAGATGCATAGTTAACACCTTTAAGAATGTCATAGCCACTTGTGTTTGCAAAGGGTGGGATGAATTCCTCAAATCCCAGTTGCTGACCTGAAATAATAATTTATTAATTAGTTAATGAATATTACTAATTGAAGTTTAAAGAGAAGAGAAGTGTTAGTATTGTTACTAATTATGTCAATTGTGGTTAGGCCATTGGTGAATCTTCCGGTTGGGCCAAAAGGGAAGTCAATGCCATATGGTTTGAAATTGGCTTTGGCAACGGTTGCAAGATCGTTGTTGTTTCCACTATCAGAAAGTGAGTCACCGAAGATGAAAAGGCATGGCACTTGGGGTGCTCCCTTCACAAATACCACCATAAGAAGATGCAAAACCAACCACAGGATCTTCTTCCTTTCACATGCCATTGCCATGTCTCTTAGTTACACACAATACCAACATTAAATGTGTATTTATAGGAGAGGGAGTGTTCATCATAGTGCCGAGCCAATCACAATGAGAAAAGTGTGTATCCATTATTATAATATTACTTAGAGGAATGTTAGGGGAGAGCAATTTTGGTATTTTGTAATCATCAATTAGTCATTAATAGTGTTTTTAATGGTGTGAAATTACATCTAATGGTGGGAGATGACTCACTTTTATTTTGATGGTTAAGTGCTGGCCAGAAAACACAAAAGTTGCTGTTGATATATAAATAATATTTTTATGGTAATATTCATAATAGAGTAGTGGGGCCTAAACAGAGAAACACACCATGTCCAAGTGATTGAAGCTATATAGTAATATTTGTTAGTATTAAAATAGTTATTTAGAAGAAGGGAGAAATACTAAATTTAAAATGTACCATTTTAATGTATAATCTAAAAATAAAAGTATTGATATCTTTACTTCTAATATGTATGTTTTTTCAATGTCCTATGAACCTATATATCTCACTCTCTAGTCCACCATCTTATCCTCTTGTTCCAAAGGCAGCTTAACAAGTTTTGTGGTCTATTGTACTGGTCTGTTTCCCTGAGACCAACGATAAATTATGTCGGTACCATTAAATGCAGAGCTAAATGTTAAAAGTGACAACTAATGTTATTTTTTTTATTTTTTTCCATAAAAAATTATGTTTGCAAAATAAAGTGTATATATGAATAATTATATATAAATGGCTAAATATGTTACAGGCTTTTTATTGAATTTTGAATTTGTCATAGACTTATAATGCCATGTTAAAATATTATATATCTAAAAAAATTAAATAAAAAAAATATATTGTAGATGGGATATTGCTCTGAAAGGAGAGAAATATAATAAATACTATACCATAATATCTATGGAAAGAGAGAACACCATAATAAGTTCAACTCAAACCACTTAAGGCAGGGAGTTATTAACTTGAACAACATCGTATATACCAACTTCGTTATTCATTGTCATTAGAAATGAAACGTAATGGGATGAGAGAGATAGCCAGATAGGAATGTACTATATGATAATGATAATTGGATCAGATCGTTCAGTTCAACTAAATTAACTATTAAACTGGTTTAATTCATGAAAAAATCTATTAAATTGGTAAAATTAATTGAGTGAGAGATGAGAGAGAGAGAGTGAGAGTGGGAAACACTGAGTGAGGTAGAGCTAGGAATTTATCGGTAAAGGATCCTGGGATTTGGAATCGAGAAGAGTATCAACCTTTGGAAAATGATTCTTTTACCGTTTTTGTCAATAATCTATCACAAGATATTTCGAAAAAAGAAAGAACTTTATCACTTGTTCCATTGGACAGGACGAATCAATGACATTTATCTTGCTTGAAAGATCAAAAATGGGAAGGTTCTTTTGTTTGCGTTTGTTCGCTATACAACGAAATGGGGGGCTGTGAAGGCTATATCAGAAATGCATCAAACGTGCATAAGGGGGAAGATAATCTACATAAGTGAGGCTAAGTATAGAAGGCCAATGGAATGGAAGAACACTGAGCTACGTAAGGGAGACATTGCAAGATCTGTTGAAGAAAGTAGGCATCCTCAGAGAGAGAAAGGTCTTACAAGAGTGGAAGAAACAAAGAAGGATACTTCTGTCAAGGACCCGCATGAGAATGGTTGGACGAAGAAGATTGAAGTCCCAATAGCAAAAGAGAATTTCGATTAGCTGCTGAGGAGCTTGGTCGGAGGAACGATGACGGCTATTGATTTCAAATCGTTAGAGAAAGCAATCAGCAAGAATTTTCCTCAGATTGTTGAAGTCAGAGAACTTGGAACATATAAAGCCTTATTAGTCTTTGATTCTGTGAAGAACGCAGAGGAAGCGTATACCTTCAAAATGAATAGCTTTTTGCAATTCTTTCATAGCGTTTGGCGATGGGAGGAATCAGAACGCAGTGAGACTAGAAGAGTCTGTTAGAATGTTATGGAGTGCCCCTACATGTTTGGTCAGTGGGTACATTCAATACGATAGGCGGTCTATGGGGGGAAGTAGTAAAATGTCATGAAATGACAAAGTCCGCCTTATCTTTCAGTGTTGGTCGAGTGTTAATTGACACTTGTGTGTTTGATATAATTAAGGAATGGGTGCATATCACTGTGGGCACTAGTGGCTTTGATGTCTTTGTAAAGGAGGTGGGATGTGAGATATATGGAAAAAAAATGCTTGACGGAAGATGCAATCGTCAGGCCAACGTGTGGAAGCTCTAGTTCACATGGTGGTGGAATGGTGGCCATGGCGGCGGTGTGGGATCCGGCGGCTGAGCTAATCATGACACGGGCTAACGACAATGATGTAGATAAGGGCAGAATGGTAACATCATATATTTTTTTGAACGAATGCAATCAAGAGCATTTAAATCCGTATCAATTGCAATTGATAACGGATTCGTTCAGAATTAAAGAAATTAATGGGGAGGCTGATTGTGAGAATTTTGATGATTGTGCGAAGATTGAGTCAGAAAGAACGGTTACACAGGTTTGTTTTGATAAAGGAAGTGGGTCCAAGAATTTTGAAGACAAGATCAAAGGACGGGAAGAGAAGGGTGTGGGTTTTGCAAATAACAAGGCCCAAAACGAATGTTATAATTCAAAGCTCCTTCTGGGCCATCAATTTGGTGGGCCTCCATATCATGACCAATTAGGTCTGCCCACTCAACAAGATTGTGCCAAGGAAGCTGGGCCGATTCGAAGGCTGCTCATGGGATCCGATTCTAGGCAGGCGGGCCCCTCTGCTGTGAATGATGAGCAACGCTGCACGAGTGGAGCGCTCCAACTCTCACATGCTCCTGTTTACGCCGCTGCCAGGGACTATGAGTCACGTTCTTGTGCGCTGCGAGGTGGCGTGATGCATGGTCAAGGCTTGCACGGCTTGGAAGCGCCAGATGGAAGCCAAGCATGGGGCGGCTGTAGTATAATGGAGAAGAGCTTGGTAGCGCCGAACATGGTGAAAGGGTACAACCAAGGGCTGGAGGAGGAGGAGTTGGCTGAAGGAAGAATGGACCGGACAAACCAGAGGGGCCAAATATTGCAATTGAAAGAGAGGGAGAACGATGTGGTAGTAGTACAGGTGAAGACAAAGCTGTGAAACATGATAACGTCAAAGAACGGGTTACTAAGGATGTTGGATCCGAAACAGGAGCAGAAGTCATAAATCAAATTGTTGACCAAAGGTTTACGGAGGAAGAACAGATGGCCGAAAATAAGGAAACATGGAAGTTAGCTGTGGAATCTGGTGCGATTTTTTATGATGAACAGGAAGACATTATGGCGATTTTACAAAGCCAAAATGAGGACCTTGCGGCAAAGAAAAGGATGGCAAAACAGAAAGAGAAAGCTAGGAGGAGCAGGCCCAAACAACATAACAAGGTGTGTAAAAATTCGTTTAAATGATTTATAGTTGCTGGAATGTTAGAGGACTAAGAGGAAATGGGAAGTTAAGTATGGTGAAAGAGTTGAAGAAAAATTATAGATTAAATATGTTAGGGTTGATTGAAACTAAGAGGGAGGTAATGACTAAGTTTGATGTAGTACGTTTGTGGGGTTGGGACTATGTAGAATCAGTAGGTGCGTCTGGCGACCTATTGTTAATGTGGGATGACTTGTTGTTTAAACGGTCGAACTGCTATAAAGGGGATGGTTGGCTATGCGTTGAAGGTTTGTTGACAAAAAATGACTTGAACTGTGCATTCTGCTTGGTGTATGGAGCACATACGCGAAGGGAGAAACTGATGATGTGGGAGGAGTTAAGCTACATTGTGAGCTTATGTCAATCAAGATCCGTTTTATTTCATGGGGACTTCAACGAGATACTAAGGTTGGAGGAAAGGAAAGGCGCTGTTAGTTTGCCGGCTATGGCGGAAGATTTTAAGGAATGGGTGCTAGATTTACAGTTAGTGAATTTACCGTTAACTGATCGGCAGTTCACATAGTTTTGAGGTTGTTCTTGTAGCCGCATTGATAGGATTCTGGTTAGTATGGAGTGGCTTGAGGAGTTTCTAGATACTTGATTGAAAGGGGGACCAAGAGGTCTATCGGATCATTGTCCGTTGATTCTAGAAGATACAAGATTGAGTGCGGGTCCAAGACCTTTTCGAAGCTTGGATTCCTGGTTTACACATGAAGGGTTTCCGAGAATGGTGAAGGATGAGTGGCGGAATTTGGGTGAGGCTCAGTTCACTAATAAGTTGCAGGCCTTGACGATACTGCTGAGGAGATGGCATAAGGAAAATTTTGGCGGCATGGATGACAGGATAAAGAAGTTCGAGGAGGAGATTAAGAAGATTGATGATATGGTTAGTGCTGGTAGCTATGACGGAACAGTGGAGGCCAGACGGAAGGCTCTTGTGACTTGTTACGCGAAGTGGTATGCCAGAAAGGAGATCCATTGGAAGTAGATGTCTCGCTCTCAACATGCTAGAGATATGGACAAGAACACTAGATACTTCCATAACCTGGCGTCGGCTAGAAGGAGGAACAACAAAATCGATTATCTAGTAATTAATGGCAGATTAGTGAGGAACCAGGCCAGAATAAAACTTGCTATTACAGGATTTTATAAAGATCTGTATCGGCATGAATTTGCTCCTATGATTGAGATCCGGGATGGGTTGGTAAAACAGATTGATGACGACGATGCAGCATTGTTAGAGGTGATGCCATCACCGGAAGAGATACGAGAGGCAATTTGGAATTGTGAGTCCAGCAAAGTGCCAGGTAGTGATGGATACAATATGAACTTCATAAAGAAATGTTGGGATGAGATTGGTCAAGAATTTATTATAGCTGTGTTGGGATTCTTCCAAAGTGCAAAGCTACTAACGGACGTGAATATAACATGGGTAGCATTAGCTCCAAAATTTGTGGGAGCAAAGGAAATCAAAGACCTAAGGCCGATTAGTATGGTTGGGTGTGTCTATAAGGTGATATCCAAAGTACTGGTGAGACGGATGCGTCCAGTGATGCCAGGCTTAGTAGGAGAGACTCAGTATGCGTTTGTAAAAGATCGCAAAATACACGATGGTGCTCTCATTGCTTGTGAGACGGTCCATTGGCTGAAATTGCGCAAGAAGCAGACGGCAATTATCAAATTGGACTTTCAGAAAGCGTACGACAGTGTGAGATGGAGTTTTGTGGATATTGTGCTACAGTAGATGAGTTTTGGTCTTAGATGGAGGACTTGGGTGAAGGAATGTGTGACTACAGCGTCTATGTCAGTGTTGATTAATGGGTCACCATCCAAGCCGTTCAAGATGGAGAGAGGTCTTGGACAAGGAGATCTTCTTTCTCCTTTTCTGTTCGTTCTTGTCGTGGACGTCTTGCACAGGATGGTGGGTAAGGCAGTCAGGAATGGCCGCATTTCTCCATTGTTGGTGGGGAGTGACAACATAGAGTTGTCGCATCTCCAATTTACATATGACACCATATTATTTTGCCTACAGGAAACGAAGACGCTAGTGAACTATAAGAGACTTCTGCTGGGATGTGCTGAAGGAATGGGTGGCAAATATATTTAGTTTGTTGGGATGTGCTGAAGCTACTCTACCTATCAGATACTTGGGAATTCCTCTAGGTACAAATCCTCGGCTGGTGAAAACTTGGAAACCAATCATTGATAAGGTGGAAGATAAGCTGAGCCTATGGAAAGCGAAGTCTCTCAACAAAGTTGGTAAGTTGGTTCTCATAAAGTCTGTTCTCAATAGCTTGCCAGTATACTACTTAAGCTTGTATAAAATGGCAAAGGCGGTTGCAGAAAAGATTATAGGGTTACAAAGAAGGTTTTTATGGAGTAAAGATGATGGGAGTAATGGTATACCTCTTGTGAAATGAGAATTGGTGCAAGCTCCGAAAAATTTGGGCAGTTTAGGGGTGGGGATGCTTTAATCAGAAATGTATCGCTTCTCTTCAAGTGGTGGTGGCGCTTTTCGAAGGAAGATTTCCCGTTGTGGAAGAAGGTGATTTGTTCTTGTAATTAGCTGAACCCATCTGTAATGTTGTCAAAACAGCCTTTACCATCAAGAGGTGGCCCGTGAAAAGATATTTGCCAACTTAATATTAGAGAACAAGAGGTAAGAGATATGATGATAAGTAGTTTGTCTATGGAGTTGGGAAATGGCAGACGTATTAGATTCTGGCAGGATGATTGGTTATAAGGTGGCTCTTTGAAAGGTAGTTTTTCAAGACTCTTCTCTGTTTCAAATCAACAAGGATCTGTCATAGGAGACTGTGGGTTTTGGGATGGGTTAGAGTGGATATGAAACTTTCAGTGGAGGAGAAAATTATTCCAATGGGAGCTAGAGTTACTCAATCAACTCCATGACAGATTACGACTAGTCAGACTAGCATCTGATAGAGAGGATACAATTATATGAAAATTTAACAGGACAGGTATTTTTTCTACTATTTCCTTTATGCAGATGCTGCAGAAAGAGACTCTTTCGAAGGACATCACAAGCTATAGCTTCACTAATACCATATGGAGAGGATTGGTCCCTCCAAGAGTCGAACTGTTTGCATGGTTCGTCTTAGTAGGCAAAGTCAACACTAAAGAGAGACTGAGTAGACTAGGAATTATACATTATAGTGATAATATTTATGTTTTGTGTAAAAATGATATAGAATTTGTGCATCATCTGTTTCTTGGCTGTGAGTTTACATGGCATGTGTGGTGCGCGAGGTTGACAAGTGCTGATAGAGCTTGAACAATTCCAGGGACGGTCAAAGAGCTGTTTGAGAGTTGGACTGAAATGCCTGGTGGTAACTCTGAGCAAAAGAAGTGGTTGGTAGGATTCTTTGCAGTTGTCTGGAACATTTGGCTCGAACGGAATCGCAGAATTTTCCAGAACTCTGTGACAGGAGTTGATGCTATTAAGAATAGATCATTTTTGAGTTATAGGGAATGGTGCGGGGTTGATCCGTTTGGTTATTGATGGCAATGACGGAGATGACAACAGATTAGATTCTTTATACCGTGTTTATGTTCTTGTTTTTGTTATTGTCTTCATTTCCTATTTGCTCCACTTTAGTGTGTTAAACTTTTTTTGTTCAAAAAAAATATATTTTACATATAATTATATTATTTTATGATATTTAATTTATCTTTTAATTAAACTTTTAATTCTTTAATTTTATCGATTTAATAACCATTAGATTTTTATAATCTTAAAACTTACTTTTAGCTTGACCACATATTGATGTCGGAGATTCTTAGTCCACACATATTTATATTTGGTATTTATTTATTGGGGAGTGCTAGTGGAACAATGAAAATTTTGAATAACATAAACAACCACCAATCAAATGAAAATACACTACACTCTAATTTAATACTACTAATTAAATTTATTTTTTTTAACCTTATTAATTCACATTGTTTACACATTGTTCAAAAATCATGTTAGTTACCTATACTTTTCCTTATTTATTTAACAGTTAGTAACAACGTACACCGATTCATTATTTTAGTAACATTATGTTTCAATTATTGTGTCTCTATAAAAAACAAAATGAATTTATCGGATAATAATATAGCAACCAATGTATACTTTCTACTTACATATATAGAGAGATCAGAATTGGAGTCATTTGATATAAATTTCAGTTTTTTTTTCTTTTTATTTTTTTAATCTCTCTCACGTAATATTAAAGAATAGGTAATATTTTTCTTTTAAAAAATAAAAAGGCAATCCATTAAGTGATTTTGGTATCTAATTTGTCCTTCATATGGATAGTGTAAAAAAAAGGTAAGTTTTCTTTTGTTCACAGT
>NC_029794.2:2759939-2766351 GCF_000816755.2 Arachis ipaensis | reverse complement strand
AATTGAGATAAGTTTAAATTTTTATATTTATTTAAATAAATAAGTGAGTTAACTATTCGAACAACTTAAATAATAATTGAAGTGATATGATTGAAATAATTTACAAAGGTGAGAGAGATTTTGCTAAGCTGTGAAACATGGCCCATTAATTGATGAGATTTGTTTGCTTTCGTCTGAAAAGTTCTACCATGGCACTATAGCACGCTATATATGAATCTATCATCTCCTTTTCTGAATCACAAGTTTGCAACATCATATGACCCACACTAGCTAGTATCCAATAATGCATGCACCATTCATGCTAATGCTACCTAACTTTCTCACTTCTTCTATAGACTCCACGAGAACAGAGTGAAACATGTGCTCTAATATTCAATTAACAAATAAAAGTATTATTCCTTAATTAGACTCTGTTAAGCTCAGGAATAATACTTTCACAATAATGCTAGGAACCGAAATGGTTCCAGCAAAAAATTAGCTAAATATTTTTGCGTGAATTCAAAATTTTGATGTGAATAATGCTTATACTAGGCATTAGAATATTTTTTTTCTTTGTAAATTAGATGGTTTTGAATTTGTTTTCTGATTTATCATGTTTTAGGCATTTGGAGAGAGAAGAAGTGTGAAGAGACGGAAGCTAATTGAATCAGTTTCTGTGATTCACGATGCAATTTAAATCATAAATAAATAAAACTAATTACTATATTTATAATTAATTAAGTTATTCCATTTTTTGCTAATTTAGAAGTGTTCCATATACTTTTCCATATTTTAAATATTTCAGTTTTTTGTTGCATTTTTAATGTGATGTTAACTTTTAATTATTACTACATGGAATCAAAGTTCCAATCGAGACTTAGAAGAGATATCTCTTAAGCTTAAATTCAACATCAGATTTTGATCTGTTCTACATTGCCATTGCCATAATAAGGAGAGAAAATGATAGAATCTTGAATATAATCTGTTGTAATAATGAACGTGAAGAGTAGAAAAAGAAAGGGGGACAGTTGCAATTGTCTATTAGTGGTGAACAGTAAGATGCTCTGCTCTGTGGGATCATATGAAAATTTCTTGTATTTTTATTCCGTATTATTTATGTTATCACTTTGAAATCAACTTTTATTTTATTAATATTTTAAAACTTAAACTAAAAATAATGATAAGCTGATAATACTAACGTATAAGATAATTAACTCATCAGAATAAAAATATTCAAAGCATCTAAGAATTTTGGGGCTAAAACATTGTGATTTGTGTTTTTGTGACACCATAACCTCTTTTATCATTGCTTGCTTCCTTTCACCTCATTATTTTACCTTCACTCAACTAGGATATTAATACAATTAGCTTGAATATAAAATATATGTTTTTTAGTAATGTATTAATATATGTTAAAAATTTTAAATTTTGTATTTTATTCTCTTAACAAGNNNNGTCCCACCCCTCTATGTAGTAGTGTTTGGTTTTGCTCTAAAGAAAAATAATTCATTTGTTTTCCCAATATGTTTTATTTTTGGTCTGAGAGTCCGGTGGATATTATATGGGCCTTAGGTATTATCTTTATTTTCAGGCTGTGGCCATTAGGGATTTAATATCCACTTTCTTTAAATTTGGATCCGATCACACGAATATCGGATATATACGTAAAATACAAAAATATTTTTAAAATTTATTTTTATTAAAAAAATATCAATAATTTTTTTTTATTCTTTTAAATATTTTTACTTTTAAAATAATATTAAACATACTTTTCTTAAATAATAAATTAAAATAACACAACATATACAATAATTACTAGTTAAAATAAAACATAAAAAAAATTTATTTATTTTTTTTTATTTTTGCGAATACAGAGATATGCTGATACCTACACAAAATATAAAATAAACAAGCAAAATATATATAATAAATATCTCATCAAAAAACTAAGGAAAGGACAATTTTTTACTGTACCAATAATAAAAAAATAGAAAAAGAAAAAAGCTTGATTTCTAGAACGTGTAAATGGGTCTCTTGGAGTTGCCCCAAACTGCTTGCTTGGACTTAGCGAAAGCAATTTTTTCCTGTCTATTCCCAATTATTGCCAACAACTTTAGAAACAAAAAACAAAAAACAAAAAAGAGAACATATTAGCTCACATCATGAATCATACACATAAATTCAATTCATTAATGCAATGAATAAATAGTTTTCACATCACAATTTTTATCGAATTATATTATTTATTTGCACTCAATATCAAATAGCTTAGCAAGTCCATTATTAAGTATGACATTCACATATAAACATATTTGAATTTTTTCTTTAGTAAATTATAATTAACAACTAGTAATATACTCAATTTTTAGAAGATAGAAAGAACTAACTCAAAACTTGAGCAGCTTCATTTGTAGCATTCTTAGTCCAAAGAGCAATTTTCTCTTGCCTATTCCTGATATTTATAATAATTCTGTAAATTTCATCACCATGATCAAATTGTTCTCCAATCATTCCCAACAACGTTAGAAACAAACAAAAAAAAAACATATTAACTTACATCACAAATCATACACATAAATTCAAATCATCAATATAATGAATCAATGATTTTCACATAACATTATCCTAAAAAACTCTAAAAATCATAAAAAATCCTAAGAAATCCTAATAAATCCTAAAAAATCTGAAAAACCCTTAGAAAATCTTAAGAAATCCTAAAAAAACCTTAAAAAATCCTAGAAAAACCTAAAAAACTTTAGAAAATCTTAGAAAATCATAAAAAACTTAAAAGATCATAAAAATATTAAAAAATTCTAAAAACTCTAAAAGACCCTAGAAAACTCTACAAAATCCTAGAAAATTTTAAAAAATTCTAGAAAATTCTAAAAAATCCTAAAAAGTCCTAGAAAACCCTAAAAAAATCCTAGAAAACTCTAGAAAATTCTAAAAAATCCTAGAAAACTCTAAAAAACCCTAGAAAACCATAAAAACCCTAGAAAATCCTAGAAAAATCTAAAAAAATACTAAAAAATTCTTAAAAAAATCTTAATAAATCCTAAAAAAACCTTAGAAAATCCCAAAAAATCCCAAAAAAATCCTAAAAGAATTCTAGAAAATTCTAAAAAACTCTAAATACCCTAAAAAAATCCTAAAAAATTCTAAACCCTAAACCAAAAAACAAACAAGCAAAATATATATATAATAAATATCTCATCAAGAAACTAAGGAAAAGACAATTTTTTATTTTCCCAATAATAAAAAAATAGAAAAAGAAAAAAGCTTGACCTTTAGAACGTGTAAATAGGTCTTTTGGAGCTGCCCCAAACTGCTTGCTTGAACTTAGCGGACGCAATTTTCTCCTTCCTATTCCCAATCATTGCCAACAACTTTAGAAACAAAAAACAAAAAAGAGAACATGTTAACTTACATCACGAATCATACATATAAATTCAATTCATTAATGCAATGAATAAATGATTTTCACATCACAATCTTTATCCGTCACTGTAAATAACTGAATTATGTTGTTTATTTGCACTCAATATCAAACAGCTTAACAAGTCCATTATTAGGTATGTCATTTACATATAAACACATTTGAACTTTTTCTTTAGTAAATTACAATTAACAACTAATAATATACTCAATTTTTAGAAGATAGAAAGACCTAATTCAAAACTTGAGCAGCTTCATTTGTAACATTCTTAATCCAAAGAGCAATTTTCTCCTATCTATTCCTGACATTTACAATAGTTCTGCAAATCTCATCACCATGACCAAATTGTTCTCCAATCATTCTCAACAACTTTAGAAATAAAAAATAAAAAAAAGAACATATTAGCTCACATCACAAATCATACACATAAATTCAAATTATCAATGCAATGAATCAATTGGTTTTCACATCACATTACCCTAAAAAATTCTAGAAAATTCTAAAAACCGTAAAAAATTCTAAAAAATCCTAAAAGACCCTAGATAATCCTAAAAACTCTAAAAAATCCTAGAAAATTCTAAACACCCTAATAAACCTTAGAAAACCTTAAAAAACCTAAAATATCCTAAAAAAAACCTAAATACCCTAAAAAATCCTACAAAATCCTAGAAAACCATAAGAAATCCTAGAAAAACCTAAAAAATCCTAGAAAATCCTAAAAAATCCTAAAAATCCCTAGAAAATACTAAAAAACTCTAAGTATCCTAACAAACCCTAGACAAACCTAAAAAACTCTAGAAAATTCTAATAAACCATTAAAAAAATTTGAAAACTATAAAAATCTTAGGAAACCTAGAAAACTCTAAAAATCCTAAAAAATCCTAGAAAACTCTAAAAAATTCTAAAAATTTTAGAAAATCCTAAACAATACTAGAATACCATAGAAAATCCTAAAAAATCCTAGAAAATCCAAGAAAAATCTATAAAATTCTAAAAAATCCTAAAGAGTCCTAGAAAATCCTAAAAAATCATAGAAAATTCTAAAAAATCCTAGAAAACCCTAAGAAATTCTAAAAAATCTTAGAAAATTCTAAAAAACCTTATAAAATCCTAAAAATCACTAAAAAAAATCCTAAAAAACCCTAACAAAACCTTAAAAAACCCTTAAAAAATCTCCAAAAAATCCTAAAAGAATCCTAGAAATTCTTAAAAAACTCTAACTATCCTAAAAAATCATAGAAACTTCTAAACCCTAAAACAAACAAGTAAAATATATATATATAATAAATATCTCATCAAGAAACTAAGGAAAAGATAATTTTTACTGTGCTCAATAATAATTAAAAAAAAATAGGAAAAAAAAAAGCTTGACATACAGAACATGTAAATGGGTCTCTTGGAGCTGCCTTAAGCTGCTTGCTTAGATTTAGCGGAGGCAATTTTTTTCTGCCTATTCCCAATTATTGCCAACAACTTTAAAAACAAAAAACAAAAAACAAAAAAGAGAACATATTATTAGCTCACGTCACGAATCATACACATAAATTCAATTCATCAATGCAATGAATAAATGGTTTTCACATCACAATTTCTAACCGTCACTGTAAATAACATAATTATGTTATTTATTTGCACTCAATATCAAACAGCTTAGCAAGTTCATTATTAGGTATGCCGTTCATATATAAACACATTTGAACTTTTTCTTTAGTAAATTATAATTAACAACTAGCAATATACTCAATTTTTAGAAGATAGAAAGAGCTAATTCAAAACTTGAGCAGCTTCATTTGTAATATTCTTAGTTCAAAGAGCAATTTTCTCCGGCCTATTCCTGACATTTACAATAGTTCCGCAAATCTCATCACCATGATCAAATTGTTCTTGAATCATTCCCAACAATTTTAGAAACAAAAAAAAAAGAACATATTACCTTACATCACAAATCATACACATAAATTCAAATCATTAATGCAATGAATCAATGCTTTTTACATCAGATTACCCTAAAAAACTCTAGAAAATTCTAAAAATCCTAAAAAATCCTAGAAAATCTTAGAAAATTCTAAGAAACTCTTAAAAGCCCAAGAAAACCCTAAAAAAAACCTAGAAAATCCTAAAATACCCTAAATACCTTAAAAAATCCTACAAAATCCTAAAAAACCCTAAGAAATCCTAGAAAAATCTAAAAAACTCTAGAAAATCCTAGAAAAACCTATCAAACTATAAAAAACTCTAGAAAATCCTAAAAAATTATAAAAAATTTAGAAAACTATAAAAATCTTAGAAAACCGAAAAAACTCTAAAAATCCTAAAAGATCCTAAAAAGCTCTAAAAAATCTTAGAAAATTCTAAAAAGTCCAAAAAATTCTAGAAAATTCTAAAAAATAATAGAAAACACTAGAAAACCATAGAAAACCCTAAAAAATCCTAAAAACCCTAAGAAAAACCTAGAAAATTCTAAAAAATCCTAAAAAGTCCTAAAAAACCTAAAAAAAATTAGAAAACTCTAAAACACACTAAAAACCCCTAGAAAATTCTAAAAAATCCTAGAAAATTCTAAAAAAAACCCTAAAAAACTATAAAAACCCTAAAAAATCCTAGAAAATCATAGAAAATTCTAAAAAACACTAAAAAATCTTAAAAAATTCTAACAAGTCCTACAAAAACCTAAAAAAATCTTATAAAATCCTAAAAAAACCCCAAAAAAATCTTTAAAGAATCATAGAAAATTCTAAAAAACTCTAAGTACCCTAAAAAAATCCTAGAAAATCATAAACCCTAAATCTTAAAACAAACAAACAAAATATATATAATAAATATCTCATCAAGAAACTAAGGAAACGATAATTTACTGTGCCTAATAATAAAAAAATAGGAAAAGAAAAAAGCTTAACCTCCAAAACGTGTAAATGGGTCAGTGTGACAAAGTATATAACTAGTTTTAATATTTTGAATTTTACTAAATAAATATAGTAATTATTTTAAATATTTTAG
>NC_029794.2:2758342-2759850 GCF_000816755.2 Arachis ipaensis | reverse complement strand
TAACCAAATTTTAAATTTTAAACTACGCTAATAAACTAACAAAATTTTAAAACTTTTTCATAGACTTATACAGGTATAGTTGATTCAATATTAACTTTCAAAATGAGCTACAATAAGCTAGAACATGATGAGTTCTTGATCTTTATGCATCCGAGCGAGGCCATGGAATCTTCATGACATCATGGAGGCATTTCAAGAATCATAAAGCCTCCTCCTCAAAAGGTTAAAAGAGCACCACATAAGGATCCAATACAGAGTCCCCAAAAAAAACAGTATTTGTTCGTAGCAAATCTACAAAAATGGATACCCAATTAGCGCCCTTTCTCCTTCTCCTCCTTATCCTCTTCACCATTTTGGTATCTGGTACTGAATCAGCATCGTGCCCCTTTGATCTCAACTGCGTTGACACCTTACCATGGGACACATCAACATACAGAGCGATAACTTAAAAAGGTAAGAGGAGGTTTCTGGTTTATGATTATATGCCTAAGGACAGCCTCAGTTACCAATTGCTGGTGCTAATAGGCTAACATGGCCACAGAGGAAGAGCATAATTCTTGATGTGGCTAAGGGACTTGCTTATTTGCATTACGAAATCAAACCCCCGATTTATCACTGCGACATTAAAGCGACCAACATACTTCTTGATAGCAAGATGAAAGCAAAAGTGGCGGATTTCGGATTAGCAAAACAGGGCAAGGGTGGCTGGCACATACGGTTATCTAGCGCCAGAGTACGCGCTATACGGCCAATTAACAGAGAAGAGTGATGTTTATAGTTTCGGAATTGTGATCTTAGAGATCATGAGTGGGAGGAAGGTACTAGACACGACTAATTCGAATTCAAACGTGGTCTTGATCACGGATTGGGCGTGGACGCTCGCAAAATCAGATCGGACGGAAGAGATTCTTGATGAGTCAATAAGGGGAGAAGGGCCAGAGAAGATCATGGAAAGGTTTGTTCTTGTTGGGATTCTTTGCGCTTAGACCTACCATTGCTGAGGCAACGAAGATGTTGGAGGGTGATATTGACATTCCTGAGTTGCCAGACAGGCCGATACCACTTGGTTGTTTCGATCTTCTCTTTTCTTTGGATTACAAAGAAGCGGAAGGTCCATGCCATATCTCTCATCTTATGAAAGAAATATGACTACGAACACAATGTATGGATAACCACGTGAATTTACTACGTTGACTTGGCCATTCCCATGATTAAAATAATTGTGACATACGCTTAAGTCGATGACTCACCAGCAAGATTTAGAAAGAAATGTAGATTTAAGATTTACACTAAATTAAAAATGTGTAGCTTTAGGATAACAAATTTCAGTCCGAACTTGATATGTGAAGACTCGAATTAGCCTTTAAAACAAGTGCCATGAATATGTTAATTTTTTTCTTTTCAATTTCTTATCCCCTTTTGTGTATATTTGTAATATGATTACATATTATACTAGTGTGCCTCCTGCATTCCGGCTGGATTCTATGGTAAAAAAAAAAAGAGCACCA
>NC_029794.2:2757533-2758256 GCF_000816755.2 Arachis ipaensis | reverse complement strand
GAGTATCATAAAAAATATTATATAAAAAAGTATAAAAAAAATTAAATATATTTAAAAAAATAACATTATAATTTAATATTATATTTTTTAATAATTAACTAATTATCTATCTAAAAGTGATTTTAATTAATATTATTCAAACAATATTTATTTTATCAAAATTAATTTTAATATAGAATTGTCAAACATAAATCATGTTGGTATAGATTCACTTCTACCCAAAATTAATTATACAAACAATTCAACTAAGTATCTTTTAAAAATTGTACAATATTCAACCTTTTATTACAATAATTAAAAAATAAAACAAACACATCTAAATAGATTTAGTATCTTTTTAAAATGAAATACACATCTAAAATACAAACTAAATATAACTAAAATTTAAAATTTAAATTGTAAATTTATATTTCAGATTTAACATATTTAATTATTAAAATATTACAATTTAAATACACATCTGATGCCAGGGCATTTTGGCCAGTTTCACTGACCGTTTCTATATGGTTTTAGGGTAGTTTCATGCACTTTCTTAGGAAATAAGCAAGTTTTGGGTAAATAATCATTTACATCTTGATTCAAGCAAACATTGTGAATTTTATATGATTTCATGAGAATTATGCTTGAATTGAATGGTAAATTGAATGATGCATGATCTCATGGGTTAGAACCTAGCTTTGATGCACTTTATTTGCTTGATTTCAGGACAAAGGAAGCAAGGAA
>NC_029794.2:2755870-2756891 GCF_000816755.2 Arachis ipaensis | reverse complement strand
AATATAATAAAACTAAAATTTAAAATTTAAAATTTCTGTTTCAGTTTTATTATTTTTAATTATTAACAGATTATCGTTTAAATACACTTCCAAAGATATAAATTCAGTAAAATAAAAAATTTTAATTAACTCACACCGCAGAAAACCCTAAAAGAGATCATAAAACTTCGTTCCAATCCAGCCGTCATCCCATAGAGCTGCGCCATTCGTGGGCTTCTTCGTCCACGCCGCCGTCCTCCTCGTAGCTGCCTTCCTCCTTGGCGTTGCCACTTATCGGCGCCGCCGTGTCATCCAGAGAGCAGCACGCCGTCCGTGTGATTATTCGTCCGCGCCGCCGTCCTCCTTGTCGCCGCCTTCTTCCTCAACGCCGCCGCGTCATCCCAGCGCCGTTCTTCTGCAACGCCGTTGTCCGCCTCGCTCGTCCTTGGAATCGCCTTCCTCCTCGCTAATCCACAGCCTCACTTCGTCCTACTCTTCATCAGCGTCGCTAATCCTTCTGTGTCAGAATTGGACCTCAAGTATTTTGGATGTGTTTAAGAGAAAGTTATTCATAGTTAACTTATGTATCTGATTAGTTATTCAATCACATTGATTTTGCATGCTATGTACAACATCCTAATTTGTAGTGGAGAATGGTTTAAGTAGAAGAATAATTTAAAGAATTACAATCCTCAAATTGTTAGCACTGTTATATCGGTAATTACGGCTCCTGCAAGGGTTTAAATTTTTTATGATTTTGAATGTGGTTTAGAAATATTTTGTATATCACTTCATAATTTTAGATGTGTTACAATTATTTTTTAATGTTTAAATTTAAATTTTGGATTTATGATTTTGGATGTGTTTCAAAAATATTTTTTGTATAACTTAATAATTTTAGATGTGTTACAATTGAATGCGAATTTAGTTTTTAAAATTTAAATTAATCTTAATTATAAATGTGTATCTAAAAAATAGGAATATATTTTAATTAAAAAATAATTAAATAATATTAAAGAAAATAATAACTAATTATAAAGTG
>NC_029794.2:2752732-2755763 GCF_000816755.2 Arachis ipaensis | reverse complement strand
AAACTGAGCAAAAGCTGAATTTTATTATACAAGTAATATTTTTCTTATACAAAATGACAAAATCACTTTCATTCAAATTCTATCTTTAATACACACAAAAACTATAAAGTACTAATATGCAAGTTCGAGCCAAATAGATATAAGGATCGAGTCCAGGACGTAAATTAATAATCAAGTTTCAAATTTAAATAAGATTGATGTTCTTTCTTAAAAATCGACTCGAAAGAATATTATCTATTCATTTGTATTTTTTCTTTTAAAATTAGTTTTAATTTTTTTCATAATAACTACACTAATTAAATGAACTTTTTCAACTATGAACATCATTAAGAGCTAGTTCTATGAAAGTTGAGTTTTAAATGATTGTTAACGATATATACAAAAAAGACATTTTAATTATATTGTCAAAGTTTTAAAATATGAAATATAAAAAATTAAATTTTAAATTATATGTTATTATTTAAATTACTATTTTAGTATTTTAATTTGTAATTAGATATTTTGAAACCTAATCATATTTTACAATAATAAAATATAATTATAACACATCATCTCAGCTTATCGTGAAGATGAGTATGAGAAGAAAGCGCAACTCAGGGACATTTCTAAAGTGAACTACGTTTGCATGTACTAAAACTAGAGCATCATAGATTAAACTAATTGCTTACCCAATTGTTAGGACTAAAAATATTAACTCATCATATAGTTCCAATTAACCAAAAGCAAGCTTGGCAGTTGTGTTTTTCCTTTTTTATTTAATTTTATTATTTAATTTTATTATTTTATCCTTATATATATCATTACCCAATTTGAATATAGATAGACTTGTATATTTATTCATTTTATTGTGACAACATACAAAGTTTACTTATATATGAGGTCAAACAATTGAAAACAATGACCAGGCGATAGATATAGTAGGCTGTATTAGAGTATAATATTAGTGGATTAGATTGGAATTAGGTTAAATATAGTTGGAATAGCAAAAAGTTAGTGTAGTAGGTAGAGATGGAACCACATACAAAGTTGTGGGAGTATTTACCTACTGAATTATAAAAAAAAATAATATAATAATAAATATACATAAATTAAATTTTAAATATCTAAATATATTTATGTTAATTTTTTAAATTATTTTTGCCTTTATTATTAAATATTTTTGGATTCGTCACTACTAGCCATAAATGTATTTAATAGAATTATTAGTGATTATTATATGTATCAATTGTTGTATGAGATTAACATATAGATATATAACACACTTTTTCTTCAATCTCTATGCTTATAACAGGCTGAACTTATTTGATCTAAAGTAATTAAGGAACACTGCTCAGCTATAAGGTATGATGATGAATCATTCAAGAGTGAACGAGGGTTTGGATATTCACTGGATCAGTGAATCCTGGAGTTGTACCATTATATGTTTCGAATGCAGATAAGGTGTTGACTGCTTGTGTTGGATGGAAATAATCGAAGAAGATATACTCTTTCCTGTTGCTGCATGGCACTCCACCTTCGGCACACTGCCCGTCTGCGCGAGTCGGGCAGCAGCCGGAGGTGAAGACCATGAAACCAAGAGAAGGGTCAGTAAGGTCGCCAACAGTGCTGTTTACAAAGGTGAATTTGGAGCCATCAGACTTGTTGTTGAATCTATCAACAAGGCCTTTCAGGTTTTCATTAAAGAGGAAAGCAGCAGCATTCAAGTCATTATTACATGATCCGGTTGTTGTATTGATAAAACGAGGAATACACCCTATAGCTCCCAGCCCAACCATTACAACCTTTCTAGCTCCAGCATCATGCAGATCCTGCAATAATCACTCTCATCATATTACTTATTAGCTTATTTATCTTATTAAATAATTACCAAAATTTTTAATTTATTTTATGTCATTTTCTCTAATGCATGGGTACGTACGTACCTTTCCAGTCGTAATAATTAATTAAAGCAAAAAGTTTAATTAAGGACCAATCAATTTAATTATATTAGTTAACATTTTTAATTAGTAGTCTAATATTATATTTTTACTCAATATTTTTAATGTTATTGACTAATAAGCTATGATGCACGGACACTGACACGGACACGGACACGGGATACGACACGGGACACGCCGACACGCGAATTTTAAAATTTTACATGACACGGGGACATGCATACATATAAAATATAAAGTATTTTTTAGATAAAATATAATAATATTTTAATATTTTATTGATATTAAAATATAAATTAATTTTTTAAATTATTTTTAATGTCTTATTTTAATTATATCAAGTATTTAAAATATTTTTTGTTTTAATAAATAATAATATATACTATATCTAAATTTATTTTAAGAATATAAATTAAGAATAAAACTGGACACACTGACACGTGATGGTATTTAGGTGTGTCCAGAGAAGAATTTTTTATTTTTTATTGAGATACGATTTGGACACAGCAAACACGCGTGTTAGATGAGTGTCGGTGAGTGTCGTGTCCAAAATGTGTCTGATACGCAGACACGGCAACTCAGCAAAGTGTCCGTGCTTCATAGCTAATAAGTGACTAATTATTGACAGAAAATAATAAATTATATTGATCTTATAACATTATTTTTAATTAAAAAACCTTTTATTATGGTCGATATCTATTAATTGAATGCTTTAATCTTTTTAGTAGATGTCCATTACTTGAATGCTTGGCAACTTTGTAGCCAGCAAAAACTTTTTCTTAGGGTTGCAAATAATTATGATGTACGTGTACTATTTTGTTTGCTAATATATAGTACGTGTTTTCTGTGGTACCTATTGTTTTATTATGACTATGGTGACTATAAAAAAAATTGTCAATTAGTTGTGAACATCTTGTTTTTTTAAAAAATTTTTGACTGTGTATTAAACATAGTAAAAAGGCTAATAATTAGGCAAACATTTTAAATGGAAATTTGGAAAAAATAAATTTTTTATGCTAAAAAAATAAGGAGAAAATAGATATTAACACATCATTCATAGATGTTGAAATATTATGAGTTAGATTTTTTGGGTT
>NC_029794.2:2747311-2752672 GCF_000816755.2 Arachis ipaensis | reverse complement strand
AGTAAAAAAAATAAATTTAATTAACATGAATAATTTAAAAAAATCCTTGTATATAAACAAAAATATAGAATAGTTGTCCAAATTAATCATTGGGCATTTAGTCTCTGATTTTAAAATAGATAAAACTATTTTTAACTTTTTATTTTTATTAAACGATTTAGGGCCCATTTGGAAACTCTAGAAGTAGCTTTTTTTAACTTTTGACTGATGAAAAGTAGTAGTATTAATGTCGGGTACAATTTTCAAAACCAAATTGCAACTTTCTAAGAAGCTATTTTGGAGCTTATAGAGAAGTTAAAAAAAATGACTTCTCTCATAATACTTCTACTTTTCATTACATTTCTTTAAAATAAGTACTTTTAGAATTAAAAATCCAAACACAAAATAATTTATTTATAAGTTACTTTTAATAGAGTCATTTATTGTTTAAGTTATTTTATCAAAAAGAGTTTAATTAAGTTAGTTACCCAAACTGGGCCTTAGTCTCTTTCCAATTTGATTCAAAGAGTAAAGTATAAAGTTGTCTTTAAGAATTTAAAAATCTCAAAACAATTTTTAAAAATATTTAAAAATTTTAAAATAGTGATTTTGATTACAAGAATCAAATTGAAGGGAGATACATAAATACTTAATAGTTATGTTTGTGAATTATTTTGTGTATTTTAAAATTTAAAAAATTTAAATATTTAATATTAAAAAATTCAAAGACGTTTTTGGATAATTATTCAAAAATATATTACATAATTAAATTTTTTTTTTGTAATCCTTTCGCAAAAGTCACATATTTATTGGTGGCTCAACAATTGGTCACCGCTAGACACCATTTCTTATGCATATCTTTTTATTTTTTTTTTGATATTTTATTATTTTTTACACACGTTCACATAAATTCGGTATAATTTACACTTATGTCTGACAGAATCTACACACAGATTTTATATAAAAAAAAAATAAAATACACACATAAATCATTATATTTTAATATGTGTATGCATATTTAATGATATTAAATTTTGAAATATAGTATTATTATTACTACATTTGAATAAAAAAGATAGTGAGATAGATATATACCTTTACATAGAGAGATAACTGATGAACAAGAACTTCGGCATATTGCTGAGGAGTATATGTGGCGCTGGTAGAGGAGTTAGGAAGAAAGTAATTGTTTATGTAATCGTTGCTTCCAATAGTCACGTAATACAAACACCTACCAAGGTATTCCAATGCTCTCTCATAACTTCCCAATCTTCCAGTTATTCTCGATACAATGATTTTGTGGTTTCTTATCTGTTCTCCCAGGCTGATAACGCTGCCCTGCATCATCAGTTTCATTAATAATGGTAAAAATTCAAGTGAAGTCAAAGTTGATATACGAGAGCCGTTAGATGAAAATTTAGTCAAATCTGTTAGAGAATCATTAGCATCAATTAGGATCAATTAGTATCGTCTATATTTATGTAGTATATCTGTATATTAATTATAGGATTCTATGCCTTTATTACTCTGATTCATTTAGCAGCTATAAATACCTCTTGTATATTGTACTTTTGAACACAACTCAATAATACACTTTTCATATTATTCTCTCAGTCTCTTGTTTCTAACAAAATCATCGAACGTCTCTCAAACATCAACTTCACGTGAAATCGACTGTACCTGAGTTTTTACCTTCAATAATACTTATTCTAATTTTATATAAATATATGTATATTATTATAAGGAAAAGTATACGTAACCAACAATATTTTTGAACAATGTGTGAACAATGTGAATTAATACGGTTAAAAGAGTAAATTAATCTTAAATTTAATTAGTAACATTAAATTATGGTGTAGTGTATTTTTATTTGATT
This sequence comes from Arachis ipaensis, assembly GCF_000816755.2. Classification (NCBI taxonomy): domain Eukaryota; kingdom Viridiplantae; phylum Streptophyta; class Magnoliopsida; order Fabales; family Fabaceae; genus Arachis; species Arachis ipaensis. The sequence continues at coordinate 2,750,817 of NC_029794.2, read as the reverse complement.
GGTGATTGTTCATGTTATTCAAGATGGTCATTATTTACGTAACATTCTCCTATAATAACACCAAAATTGAAGTCAAATATAGCGTGTAGGAACGAACCAGTTGCCTGCCGCTCTCAAAACGAATTCCAGCAGCACCGGATGCATAGTTGACGCCTTTAAAAATGTCATAACCGCTTGTGTTTGCAAAGGGTGGGATGAAATCCTTAAATCCCAGAAGGAAGCCTGCATTATTATTATTATTCATGGTAAATATTATATAATATATAGTTATTGTAGGACCAAATAAACCTCGATTTTATGGGCCTATGGGGGCTTTATTTGTTTTAAAAGCCTATACCAATATACCATGATGATGATGATGTCTTTGTGTATGTGACAAAAGATTACGTGCAAAGTAGAAATTCACCTGTAATAAGAGGAAGTATGGGAGCCAATGGAGTATATTACGTGCAAAGTAAAAATTTATGTGTAGAAATTTATTTATACAAATATTCCGTTCATTCTCTAACGGAATTCTTTGTGTAATAAGCAAGAAGTGAATTAGGTGTATATTTAAATCTATTAAAATCAGTTATATATTATAGCAGAATATATATTAAAATATATAATATATTAAAAATAAATTAAATTATACATATATTTATATATAAATATTTAATGACTAATTTGGTGATTAATTTTAATATATAAATATCATTTTGATTATCATTTAACGCTTTAAGTGCTTTAAGAAAGAAAATCATTCTTAGAATATATTTTAGGGAATAAAAATATTATTTATACATTAAAATTAGACACTAATTTGTTTGAGGTGAAAATGGAAGGAAGATAAATGGAGGAAAAGAAATAAGAAGGAAAATAGTTATTTTCCTTTGTTCGGTTGAGGAGAGAAATGGAAGAGGAAGGAAAATGGATAGAAAAATATTCGTGGGATCCACCAATTTTTTTTTTCTTCCAACAATAGAGAGAAAATGGAGGGAAAATTAAATCTCTCTCTACTTCTAATATTACCTCTTTACTTTTTTCTATATCATTTATAATATAAGGATAAAATTATCTTTTTATAACATTACTTTCCTTCTTATTTTTCTTTTATCCAAATACATCTAAGAAAAATAAAAATTCACTCAATTTTTTTTCTTTCCTTTCTTTCCTTTCTATTTCCTTCATCTCTATTTCTTTCTTTCCAACCAAATATAGCCTTAACAAAATATGCCTATTCCTTTGAGTCAATTAACAAAATACCCTTGAACATTCCTTTTGCTTGGTTGGCACACAAAAGAATATTTTTTTACCATATATAATAATAAAAAATAAAAGATTACAACATAGAAATGAAACATTAACATACCCTTTAAAAAAAAAGAAGGATGAGAGAAATAGCATTACCAATTATATCAATTATGGTAAGACCATTTGTGAATCTTCCAGTTGCGGTTCTATTTGGGAAGTCGATGCCATATGGTGTGTAATTTGCTTTAGCATTTGTTGGAAGATTATTGTTGTTTCCATTGTCTGCTAATGAATCTCCAAATATATATAACCCTGGCACTTGAGATTCCCCATTCACCAACACAACAATAACAGCAACAACATGAGTTGTCACAACCAACCATGTCTTCGTGCAAACCATCTCTTCTGTTATTCTCTGATCTATGAAGACGCTAATATTAATGAGGATAGAGGAGCTAAAACTTCTGTATTATTTATACTACTACTACTATACGTGTATATATATAGGGTACGGTTATGCTACGTGTACACCAAAATCAGCTATTAAAGTCAGTCACTAGTATAAAATACATGTTGAAATACAAATACACATTGAAAATAAATTAAACCATATATATATATTTATATACAAATATATTGGTGGCTGATTTTAGTGACTGATTTTGGTGTAGAAGCAATATTTCTCATATATTTATATTTTCGTGCAGACGCACTATTTTTAATTTTTTATATTCCCTCTTTCTTATTACAATAAATAAATTGAAATGACAAAGTCACATTTGCAATGTTTAATTATGTTTGTATATACGCATCCTCTATGATCTTCCTTCAATTAGCTTTAATTTATCTCAAGGTGGAAAAAAAGTTACAAAGAAATTAAAATTTTGATTATTCAATAATAGCATGCAAAAATTAAATTATTGCAAAGTTCATACTTGATAGATGGGTAGTGGGGTGGCAATTTTGACTTTTCAGCATTGGATTGCAGGAATTAGTTAAATCATTTGTTTAATTTGCAAGATGTGTGTTATTTCAACAACAATAATGACAGACGTACGAAGACACATGCAGCAGGTTTGGCAAGTTATCACACTTTGATTAATTAATAATATTTGTGTGCGTGTGTATATATTAAGGCGAAAACTTAGGTGCAGTCGACTTCACGTAAAGTTGATAGTTGAGAGCCGTTAGATGAAAATTTAGTTAAATCAGTCAAATCATCTAACGACTCTCAGTTATCAACTTTATATGAAGTCAACTACATCATTGTCTCGGTTCTTTGCGTTTTCTGGTTCTAATATCTACATCTAGTTAGGAAGTGAATACTGAATAATACTTACTGTTTTTGCGTGGAGAATAGACCTTTTTGTATACCTCGTTCACTTTTCAATGATCATTTGTATTTTTTAGATGCTACGAATTATACTTTGGACAAGACAAGAAAAAAAATTGATATATACAAAAGACATTCTGATATTTAAGGTAATATTTAAAATAGCTAATATAAAATTAAAAAATAGCTGAGATCATACTTTCTTTTTTGTTTGCATTATTTTATAAGCTAAATATATCTTATAACTGTTTATATCGGTTATGATATTTGATATAATAATGAATATAAAGTTTTTTTTATCGGTTATGTATTAATTACATAGTGTGTGTTTGGATTACAGTTTGCAAACGGGAGTTTGTATAAAATTGATTTTGCAAACTTGATTTTGATGAAAAGTAAGTTTGTGTCAAAGTGATTTATGTTTGGCAATCTTTATATCAAAATGGATTATAGTAAAATAAATGTTGTTTGGATTATACTACTCAAAATCACTTTTAGATAAAAAATTACTAAAATAGACACCAACTTAAATAATTATCTTATCATTTTAATTTAGATATTTGAATAGATCTTATTAATTAATTCTATAATAAAATTAATATTTATACACTAAAATAAAAAAAATATATAAAAATTGGCAAAATATATTTTTAATTAAAACTAACAAAATATAAATTTTAGAGAGTACTAAGAATAATAAAAAAATTAAATATTTATCTTGGTAGTAATTGAAATAAATAAAAAAAAATTTTATGATATTTTTTTATATAGTATATTTTTAGTACTCTTAATACTCTTTTTTAATATGCTATAATTTATTATTATTATTATTTACAATTAATTTTTTATTTAATTTATTTTACCTAATAGAATCAATAAATCATATTATAAAAAGATAATAAAAATAATACAAAAAATTGCAATTATAAAAGTGTATAAT
>NC_029794.2:2746250-2747099 GCF_000816755.2 Arachis ipaensis | reverse complement strand
TTGTAATTATAAAAGTGTATAATATCGAATAAATAATTAATAAAAAAATAATAAATAATAGAAAAAAAGAGTTCATGTAAACAAAAATAATAAGAATTCTATAAATAATATAATAACATGTATAAAGGATAAAGTTGGTAAAAGATAAATAAAGATGGAGTATTGATGGCTAAAAGCCCGTTGGTGAAACGCAGAAGGTCAAAATTATAGCTTATTGTAAACGTGGTTTTGAGAGTAAAATCACTTCTGCGTTCATGGATCAAAAGTTTGCCAAACAAAAAATTGAAACTTTCAAGAAGGCTAAACGTGCTTCTTCTCTTGTAACGTGTTTGCCAAACACACCCATAGTAGTTTTGATATCCGAATTATATAATGATTATGATTGAATTATAAGGCTACGTTTATTTCTGAGAATAAAATAAGGTAAGACACTAATATAAGAATAAGACATAAAGAACAGAGACACAAGATTTAGTGTTTTTATATTCTGTTCGGTGATAAAGTTGAACAAATTATAAAAATTTAATTTATTTTTATTCTTTTATTTAAAAATTTGAGAAGAAAAATATAATAATAAAAAGTATAATTATAAAAAATTAACAAAAATAATAAAAAAAATAAAAAATAAATTGTGTTTGTTGTTAGAATCTTTTTTTTCAAAAGGCATGCATTTTTCAAATTTGCTATTATTCCTCCACAAACTCAATTTCTATCATCTTTTTTTCCCTCAATTTCTGATCTGATTTCTCATATTTTCTGGAAATATCTTTGCACATTGAAATTAGCATTTGATCTTTAAATATTTAATTTATTTAGAATTATTAATTTTAAAATTCTGATTTGTATTCA